>NC_056744.1:1149138576-1149246076 GCF_019279795.1 Protopterus annectens
ACTGACTGTTACACTGTGGATCATTATTACTCTGTGGCAGAATGAAGATGACTCTTGCAAATGCAAGTGATGGCATTTGCTGTTACACAGCATTATCAAGGAAACTAACTGCAATGTCTCTGCAGCGGACTATGAAGACTAACTGAAGTAAGCAAACTAACTCTGCAGAGGAATGAAGTAAGGTGTGTGTGTGTGTGTGTGTGTGTGTGTGTGTGTGTGTGTGTGTGTGTGTGTGTGTGTGTGTTAGAAAATGCCTCCATTTAATACACCTGGTGGCTAGAGGTACTCAGGCTCAAACCCTGTACCTTGGGTACAGGGTAAAAAGAGCCTAAAGTCCCTAGCCACCACCAATTGTGAGCTTTGCCCAGGTTTTTTGTGCTAAGAAGTTGAGAGCTATGGTGAGAAGTGAGAAATGAATTCACTAAATGATAGCCATTAAGTTTCAGTCTTCCTGTTTTTCAGGAAGCTGCTGATTTGGTGTAGGTTCAAGACTTGCTAGTGAAATGCATGGTGGTAATACATTTTATTCTAGCAATTTTACAAAATTATGCAAGCAATGTTTAAAATGTGTACCTGGTAAGTCCCTAGCCACCACAACTTGTGAGCTTTGTCCAGGTTTTTTGTGCTAAGAGTTGAGAGCTATGGTGAGAAGTGAGAACTGAATTTGTATTCCCCCATTATTGGCTTTGTCCAGGTTTTATGTGCTAAGAGGTTGAGAGTTGTGGTGAAGAGTGAGAAGTAAATTCACTAAATGATAGCCATTAAGTTTCAGTCTTCCTATTTTTCAGGAAGCTACTGATTTGGCATAGTGTTATGCTGCTGTGACTGTAATGCATAGGGTCCTGGGTTCAAGACTAACTAGTGAAATGCATGGTGGTAACACAACATTTTATTTTAGCAACTTTACAAAATTATACAAGCAATGTTTAAAATGTCTCCCTGGTTTTTAACCTTTTGTCCCCCCCAAAAAAAAAAATTAAATTGAAAATAACTGTGAGAAGCTATGCAAGATGCCTATGGCTTACACTACTGTCATTCTATTTATAGTGTGGGTGTGGAAGTAGGCGTTTATGATCAAACTTACCACTTCTTTCCCAAATAATACCACACCCACCACTCCCAATCCAGCTGCCTCAATGTCCAGTAACACCCATCTCCCTCCTTTTACTCTAAAGCCTGTTCCTATACAGACAATAAAAAAACACTTACTAAAGTTAAAACCTTGTTCTAATGCCCCTGACAATATTCCATCTAACTTCCTCAAGCTAGCTGCCAATGGCATAGCCCTACCCATTTCTATCCTAGTAAATCACTCCATCAAAGAGTCCTATGTACCCCTTCTTTGGAAAAAAGCCTTCATTATTCCCTTCCACAAAGGGGGTACCGATTTCACAGTCTCCAGTTTTCGTCCAATAGCTATTCTGTCCCCTATATCAAATATTCTTGAAAAATGCATCCACCTACAATGCTTACCCTACCTGTTAAATAATCAGTTACTGACCCTTACTCAACATGGTTTCAGACCTGGTCACAGCACCACTACTGCCCTGCTCTCCTTTTTTTTGAAATCATTAACTCCGCTTGTGATTCTGGCAGCATAGTATCTACCCTTCTTCTCAACTTATCTGAAGCCTTTGATACTGTATCCCATAATCTTCTCCTGTCCAAGCTCTCTCATCTCAACCTATCCTCTTCTTCCATTAACTGGTTCTCTAGCTATCTCTCTGACAGGGAACAAGCCATAAAGTGGAATTACAGTACTTCGTCTTTTCTCCATACTCCAACAGGTGTTCCACAAAGCTCTGTTCTGGGCCCCTTACTATTTAATATTTTTATTAATGACTTCTATCAAAGCATCCCTAACACTAAACTCATCTAATATGCAGATGACTCGACTATCAACTGCTCACCCAAATCTCTCCGTAAACTGATCAATTTAACTCACTCCTGCACTGAGTCTTGGATGATAGAAAATCATTTAGCATTCAAAAATTATGATTTTCACCCCCTCTAGAAACACCAGCATCGACAAAGCATCCTTCTCTATCTTCAGCCAAAATAAGACCTCTATCGAAATAGTTCGCTATGCAAAGTTGCTGGGTGTCATTATTGATCATAAATTAAAATTTGACATACATCTACTAACAAATATTAAAAAAAAAACATCAAAAGCTCGGAATGCTTTACCGTCATAGTCAATACCTTACTCCCTCATCCAAACAACTCCTATCTACCACTTACCTCATTCCCTCTCTCCTATATGGAGCCCTACTCCTTACCAATCTTCAATCAGCCCTTAAATCTAAACTATCTTCCTGCTATAATAAAATATCAAAGTTCGCCACAGGATCCAAATCCTCAACTCAACACTGCAACTCACTCCATTCACTCAATTGGTTGGAACTCCCTAACTATTTGATATTTATTCAGCTAACAACAGCACATAAGCTCATATTTAAACCCTCTAACTGCCCCTCCCTGTCTTCTACCTTAAAAATGCATCAACCTCACAGAACACTCAGATCCAGTAATCAAAATCTCCTAGAACTTTACAAACCCAAACATACCACAGGACAACTTTTACTGTCTTTCTCCCTTGCCAGGGCATGTAATTTACTTCCCCCCTCACATCAGAACTACCCATAATCTCTCTAACTTTAAAATCTTACTTCACTCTCATCTCTCCTCCCTCTGGGAATGCTCCTGCTCTCACCCCTCCAGATACATCTACCCTTTCAATGCCCTCTATATCTAAGTAATTCCTAGGCCGCCTCCTATCTCAAAAACATCCTAATAACCTCTTTTTGATCCAATTTTTTTCTCTACTTTCTTTTCTCAAAAATGTATCTCTCTCTTTCTCTAAATTTCCTCTTCTTGATCCAAACATTGTCTCTTTACCTTTTTCTCAAATATGCCTCTCTCTCTTTGGTTACTGAATTACATAATTCAAAATATGTTTTTCTTTTATGAACTACTTAAAATGTTTTGTTTCTTTATTATTGTAAACATTGTAGTTATGAATTTTACAATATATTTTTGTAAATACTGAATCGGGGAGCTTTTCTCCCCGGGCCTCCATTGAAAACGGGTTCTTCTAGGCCCAAAGGACTTTCCCGGTTAACAAACTGCAAATAAATAAATAAATGAAGGAAATGTTCTGAACTGGGCAGTTTTGTCATTATTGGTTCATGCATTTTGTTTCATTGCCTACAGTACAGCCTACTGAAAAAATGTTCAAACAATAAATTTAAAATGCGCTCTGTCTAACAAGTGCGTTGCATTATACAATTAATATAATTTAATAGTCAGGAAGGTGTATCAAAGAAAAGAACACATGTATGATTTATGTTTTGTGTGCAAGGGGCCAATGATTTGAAAACAGCACAAAAGTAATCTTTATCCACCACTTGCCAGATGCATTTTCTTTGGATGTGGTGTGGGTTTCAAATGCTGTTTCAATATGTGAGTTTCAAGGGCAGAGAAGTTTTAATGCCAACTCTATTTTCATAGTGAGACAGTATTGCTTTGTTTACCAGATGTCTGTTAGTGCATTGTTGTGCTGTAAAATGTAAAAATAAAATTCAAATAATCATTGTAGAAGTAAAGCAGTATGCACACATTAGGGGGACTCTGGTGCCATATTTTGGTTGCCTCTTCCTTCAGTTTGCGTTTGAAAGTTGGTATCCCACAATTCCATTGGAGTGGGTGGGGTTACATAATTATTTATGCAGATTAGATGTTAATCAGTGTACAGATTTGTACCTATTTTTCATGGGTCTTGTTCAGACTTTTGATGTTTCCAGGTTGAGAGGTATGGCTCAGACAGTATTATTTCAGGTACTCATGCAGAAAAGCCTTCTTAGTCTAATAGAGCTTGGGGCTCATGTCTACATTCCCCGTTTCCCTTACTACCAAGAGTTCGACTAAAATAAAGAGAAGAAAGGGCAATTCTCATTCTGGTCAACAAAGACACTGCCAGTTCTCTCAGCTAGTATAATACTTTACCCAAAGAAATCCTTTCAAATTGTTGCACATTACTTGACTGCCTTCTTTTGCAGTACTATTTCAAAAAATATGAATGTTCCCAGTGCTTGATTGTTGTAATGAACATACTATAGTTGAGTGAGCATAGTCTCCATAAGAGTAAAGAGCAGAAAACATGCCTCACTGTTGCAGTATTGTCTCCCTCCGACTTACCCTGGTAATCATAGCCTTCCTATTACTTAGGTCACAGTAGGCAGGGATTTTGGATGATGAGGCACCCTATTAATTTTACTTTTGGTGCCTTACACAATTTGGTGGGCAACACTCCTTTGCCTGGATAGATTAGGTTCCTTTTCTAAGCTTGGCAAGCACACTTTTTGTCGGCTTCCTTCATCATATAAAACAGAACTGAAAATGGCATACAAACTGCTCTGCATTTTCTGTCAGTCAACCTGCTGATGTCCTTTATATGAGGAGTTCTAGCATAGCTGTGGGGGTCAGGCCACATGAACAAACATTCACCTGGAACGAATTTGCAATCATTATGAACAATGGCACAAGTGATCCTTGTATTCAAAAAACACGATAAATATGCTGACACAACTAGGTAAATTGTGTTTGCCTTTAGAATTACCGAGTGTATTCCTTTTTAATTCTAGGTTTTAAGGCGCACCCTTTCCACTGTGGCATTTTATTTATTTAATTAATATACTAACATATACTCCCTCACCTATAAATATAATACTAACAGCTATTCCCGCCTCAATATTTCCATTTTCCAGTCTAGAGCACTATACACTGTTTTAACCCTGGCCTAGAGTTAAGGTACCCCAAGTCACTCCTAATAGTGGGGGGTAACTTTCTCTCCCTGTGGGATCCTGCTACTAGTTAGCTGGTTGTAACAACAGTATCACACTGACTTTTTCTGAGTCATACTTCAGTTTATGGGCTATTTCATAGGTTCATATGTTGGTACTAGGCTATCGGCCCTAGGGCCTATACAAGCCTAGCCATAACAATTCCCTGGCTATTTCTTCCCACAGTATTTGCTTCCCTAGACCCCCTGTCTAGCAGGGTGACTGACATGATCCCTGGGGTGAATTTCCGATCTCCCATCCAATCATCAAGGTTCCTTTTGAAGAGGGCCAAAGAGTCGCTTTGCCTGACATGTATGGGCAGTCTATTCCGGAGTCTGGGGAGTCTCTGGGTCAGGAACCTATCCCTCCAGCATGTTTTATTCATTGTGATGACAAGGTTTAGATCCCTGGAGCATGCCTCTGAGGGATTGGGATTTCAGTGTAGCATGTTCAACAGCTCTGGGTTTGACATGGCCTTGTATGTTAAGCAGAGATCGCCTCTGAGTAGAAGATATGTGACAGAGTATAGGTGGAGTTTTTTTAGATGGTCAGCATAGGGCATCTGCTTTAAGCCTGTGATTCTTTTAGTGAGGTATTTCTGCAGCCTTTCCAGTTGTTGCAGATGTCTTGAAAGGTACATTCCAAACGGGGCATTGTATTCTGCAATGAGTCTAATGAGGGATGAGTACAGTGGGACAATGACCTCTTTTTTTCCGGATGAAAAACCCTTAGTGATGAGGTGTGCCTCATAGAAGGATTTCCTGACTGTTGTGGCGATGTGGTTATCGAAGGTGAGACCACTGTCCACCTGTGTCCCTAAGTCTCTTATCACACTTTCGGTGTTTAGTGTACTGCCACCTATGTGGTAATTCACAGGTACATGTTTTTTCCCAAAGGGGATAACTGTACATTTCTTAGCATTGAGCTTGAGCCCATGGCTCTGGCACCAAGCATCTGTTTCTGTAAGGCCCTTTTGTAGAATATCCACATCATTTGGGGATTCAATAATGGCTCCCAGTTTGCAGTCATCTGCAAACTTTGTTAGCTTGAGTTCCTTAGTGTTGGCCTGTACTTCAGAGCAGTAGATGCTAAACAACAGCTGTCCCAGGACTGAACCCTGAGGTACTCCATATGTCACTTGTCTGGAGCTGGATTTGGAGTCAGCTACTTTTACAGTGTGGGTTCGGTCAGTAAGCCAGTTGGCAACCCTTCGAGTGAGGAAGGATTAATGCCGAGCTTAGTATGTTTATCTGTGATTCCAGAGTAGGGGATGGTGTCAAAGGCCTTGGCGAGGTCCAGATAGGCTGTGTGGAGCACCTTACCCTTGTCCACGGCTCTGGAGACTGATTCGAAGAAGTCATTCAGGTTCAGGAGACAAGATCAGCCCTTCCTGACAACAAACTGCGTGGGATCCAGTGTTTGAAGGTTGCCAATGTCTTTGTTTATAAGTTCCATGGTAATACATTCCATGGCCTTGCAGATCAGGCTCATCAGACTAATGGGGAAGTAGTTCCTGGGATCCAAGGTAGATCCCCCCTTTTGGAGTGGGATAACTGTAGCTGTGTGCCACTCGGTGGGCACAAAGCCTGAGGCGAGGCTATGATTAAACATGACACTTAGGTTCTCAGGATGTAGAAAGGAGAATAGCTGAATTTTCTGATTGAGAAGATTATGTAATATATTCTTTGGTATAAAGGAGTGATTAATGGAAAGCAAACCCTTTCTCTTTGCAGAGGTTATAAGAGCTTGTAGCTTATAAAACCATGTTTGCAAAAGTAGTAGTCATCAGCAAAGCCGTTTTTTTAAAATACGTCTTGAAACTTATCAAAATAGATTGGTCTAGAATGGTGATTGGTAAATTTTCCATGGCAAAGTTTAAATTCCAAGACGGACACAGATTCTCCCTTGTAAATGAGAAGCAAAAGAGTGGTGGCTCTGATGGTAGACAGACAGACAGAATAAGCAGAACAATGAATCAGTGAATGAAGAACAGACCACCTCTACTTCCAAGAGAAGAAACAAATCTAAGACAGTAGTCAGTCTGGCTTGTCATGACCCATTTGGGTAATTCTCTTCCACTTAGGTAAAAGTGTTTCCTTGTAGAATGATTCCTGGCTTCACTCAAAACTTTAATTACATCATTGAGATGTCAAAACTATTAGGAGTTGGGAATATTATTTTTCATTATCAAGTCTCGGAGGTAAAGGAAGACACTAAGACGTGAACTGGTGAAAAAGAGTGAAGCACCGTTTTCTTTGCCACAATGGAATTATCAGTATCTCCTTCCACATTACTTTCAAGGTAAGTCTAATCAGATGTGCAGAAGAGAAGACCCTGACTACAATCCCACAAGAAATGTTTTGTGTGTTTTTTTTAGAAAACAGGCCACCTGATAATTTCAGAGAGATACGTTGATATCCTTGTCTTGGGTCCCCCATGTGCCTAACAGCTCAAGCAATACTTGATTCATTTGGCATTTAACATTTAGGTGGACACTGTAATTGACAGTATCTGTCAAAAGTTTCAGATCTCTGGAAGATGAAGTGTATAGATGTGAACAAGCAGTAGCAACTTACGTTACCAGAAGTTTGTTGCCATTTTTTTTTTTTACAGTATCCATGCTTGTTTTATGTAACATAGCACAACGGTGTTGTCTAGCAGTATATGAAGGACCCCCTGGTGCTTTCAAAAGCCATTTCATCCACAGTTTTCTTTAGATATGTGAATAGCTTGGCTTGAGATGGAGACTATAAATCATGCACCTGTTCAGACTCCAAATGTACATCATGAAGAATCAAGATTGATTGTTGAAAGAACCATGGCCTAATGGTTAAAGTGTTTGCCTTACAAACACAAGGTGCAGGGTTTGAGTCTCACAAGGAATAATTGGCTAAGCTTAAAATGGCTTGCAAGGGCAGTTAGCTTAGTATGAATCTAAACATAAACAACCTGACATTTGGGAAACAAATGAACATCCCTACATCTTTGAACCACAACTTTTTACCTGCTCACTTCTTTAAAGATAGGAATAATAAGTGGAAAACTATTTAACAAAGTTCCAAAGACCACCATTGAAGCCAAAACATTCTCATGTGAAGCCTTACATACTGACCATCATAATATCTGTGGACATAAAGAGCCACTTTGCTTTCTGCTATGTCAGACAGTGCCTAAATTTCATTTATGTGGGAAAGTAAATCCTCATTGTTGAAGTGTCTAGCAAGGCCAATAGGTTAAAAAGATCATTAACAGACTCTGGAATCTAGTTATGTCTCACTCTGTCAGAATTATGAGATCTATTGCTGGCCTTACAGATGAGAACCTAGAAGGGGAACATTGCACTTGAAGTTCTCTGGGGGCTGCGCCTTTGAACAAAAATATGTCTGATTTGTGCTGATAATGTTATCTGTGAACATCCCTTAGCCTGAGAGCTACTATAGTCAGGGCCATATGCACCTAAACAATATCTATGGCTATGGTAAGACCAAAGAGAAGAACTGCAGAGGGGAAGTGATCTCCACCTACCTGAAATCTGAAGAATCTTCAGAATGGAAAAGGAAAAATGGTAACCTGGCAGTAATCATCCTTGATATACAGTTTACCATTCAGTGCCCCTGATAAAGATGATTGTCAGCATTTGTAGGGTAACCATTCTGAACTTTCAAACACATGTGCTTGTTCTAGTGAAAGCCTACAGCATGTTTTGGGAAAAAGAAACAAACAGTAATATTAATCTGAGCCCTAGAAGTAAGAATGAACATATTCTATAGCTTTCTTGGCAAACAAGTCTTCCAAAAGAGTGCTTAAAGTTGGAGTTGCAGCCGATTATTCTGTGTTTGGCAAAGGGTAGAGAGTGTCAAAAGCTCCTTTCTTTCTCCTGTACAGATCACCTCTGTCAACCAGAGATGTCTTATTTGTTGTATCTATCGAAATGCTCACTCTACAGGGAGTGCTGATAAAAATGAGTGAAAGAGAAGCATGTAAAGAGGGTAGTAGACAGAAGCGCCTGTACTTTGGCATATGAGGTGTTGATTAATTTAGCAGTGGATGATTTGCTCTGATCTTGGACGTCAGTCTTCTAAGTTTGGTTCTGTTGGGATGCCCTTCTAGTTGGAAAATTGGAACTTTACTCTCTATGATGTCTGTAACTAAATCACTGCATCATATAAGAGGAAGAGTTCCAAGTAAGTCTTTTATTATAAAAAGGTCTTGTCTGTTAACCTTGGTTGTGTGGGCACAATCAGAGTCACCAGTAATATGAACAATGATAAAGCTTCCTTACTCTTGGTCATTTTCTCTTATAATTGAATGAATAAGAACAACAAAAGTTCCAGAAGTAATGGGAGATCCCTTATCTTAGCAAGTGCTTTACCTGGATAAGGCTGGTCCTTTTGCCAAGCATATCTTTTCAGCATGCGTGAGGTTCCTATGTGTCTAACTAAAGAAAAAATTACTTTATTTATGTTTGTTTTATTTATTGGCATAGTACTCAGATCAACACTGACCATTCATAGATACAGCCCAGGTGAGACAAATCATTGTTGTTGTAGAGTTAATAAGTAAAAGCTACAGTTATTTGCAAATCAAAAAGCTGCTGTAGGAACATGTTATACATTAGTGTCATGAAAAAAGAAAATGAGAAATTGCATAAAAACATAAATATTTACTTTTCTGTCCAAAAGAATTGTAAAACTTTAAGAGCAGAATCTACACAAAATGTACAAAAGTATATAAATGGCAAGAGAGAAGGAGGAGGAGTGTTGTGGAGAAGGACACCTGTGTACGTAATGTGACACCCCTTTGGGGGTGGAGAAGGACAGCTGTTTAGGTAATGTGACACCCCTTTGGGGGGTGGAGAAGGATAGATGTCTAGGTGATGTGACACCCTTTTAGGGGTAGAGAAGGATAGATGTCTAGGTAATGTGACACCCCTTTGGGGGTGGAGAAGGATAGATGCCTAAGTAATGTGACACCCTTTTGGGGTAGAGAAGGATAGATGCCAAAGTAATGTGACACCCTTTTGGGGTGCAGAAGGATAGATGTCGAAGTAATGTGACATCCCTTTTTGGGGTGGAGAAGGATAGATGTCTAGGTAATGTGACACCCCTTTGGGGGCAGTGGCATTGGGCTTTTTTGAGAATATATTGCTTTAGTTGAAGTCTGAAGCTGGGTTAGGAGGTTAGTGGGTGGGTAGTTATAGCCAAAAGTTGGGGAGCATGTTAGAGACGGCATGATTGGTTTTATGCAGTTTAGTTGTTAAAACTAAGATTGATGGAGCAGAATGTGAGTAGTCCCTCAAATTATGTGGGGTATTATTAATGTGAGTTTAGCTACTACTAGAGAGTGGGTTTCCAAGATATGGGAATTTATTTTTTTGTATAAAAGATTCAATCATTGCTTTATGAGTATCCACTTTTCTTTAGGCAGAGTGAGGCAGTGGTGTTCTTGATGAAGAGAGTTGGTGATAAAGTAGTTTGTTTTGTTTGAGATGGTTTGTAGAATGCAGAGATGTCCTTCAAGGATGCATCTGCAGTCCTTACAAATGGGTTGTCCTGTCGTCAGGCAGCCCTTCGGTCGGCCGGATTCCAAAGTCTGGGTCTGGCCTCGGCTGGTGTCGATAGCTGCAGTTCTTCGGGTATAAAGGCATCAGACACCATTTTCCTCAGTCTTTCTTGAAGCAGAAGCTGTTTGCAAGTGCCAGTCGGTCAGAACCAGAGATTACTACTACCGAATACTACTACGAAGACTTCTAAAAAGCTAAGTACCCGTGGGGACTCTTTCTTGCCTCAGCCGATGTCAGAAAAAGTGAATAACTGTTTAACTTGTGGGAAACAAATACCTCATAAAGATTTCCACTTACTGCTTACCTTGTCTAGGCCCAGACCACGACGCCGCAGCTTGTCTAGCCTGTGCTTCTTTAACCGCGGACGCTTAGACGCCGGTCGGAATTTGCTGAGGAGTTTTCGGCTCCGATTTTGCTTATATTATGCCGCCGGATCCTCCGACTTCACAAATATCTAAAAGGACCGACACCGCGTGGTTTCGGCGAAACCACGGTTAAGCCAACCGCTTTCGCTGAAACCGAGCAAGCGGTTCTTCCTTCAGCCGAAAACTTTCCTTCTACCGAGGCCTCTCCCAACCTCGTGGAATCGGCTTCTGAAATCCCACCTGCTGTTGCAGTTTCTCAGGAATTATCAGACACTATTCCCTTGGATATTTCAACCCCTGCACATGGAGCTGCTAGGCCACCTGCAGCCATGTCCATTAAGGCCTTTGCCAGGGCTAAAGCAGCTAAAGCTACTAAATCTGTGCCTGCTAAGCCCCCCTCTCACAGGCCTAGCTCTAGTTCACAAATGCATTCCCACCACTTCCTTTGATGCACAAGGTGCTATTGAAGATCAAAGAGGACCGTCCAAGGATCATTCTGATAGCTCCAGACTGGCCAAGGCAACATTGGTACCCATTACTGAGGAGCATGTCTCGGGAACAAATATGGCCACTACCCCTGGTTCCCTTGCTGTTAACACAGAACAACTACAACAATCTGCATCCAAACCTGAAAACTCTGCAGCTGACTGCCTGGAACATTGCATAAGACCAATTAACCCAAATTTATCCCAAAGGGTTAAAGACATTATCCTTGAGGCTCGCAGGCCCTCAACAAGAAAAAATTATTCAGCAAAATGGAAAAGATATCTCATTTGGAGTACTGCAAAAGGAGAAGATGTGTCACTGGTAAACATAGCCAACATCCTGGAATACTTGGCAGAGCTCTTCCACACAGGCCTGTCCTATTCCTCCATCAAGATTCATGCATCAGCTATTTCAGCAGAATACGACTTGGATCCTCCTGTCTTCTCACATCCTCTGCTCAGACAGTTTATGAGAGGAATTAAAAATGTAAAGCCTCCTAGGAAGCCACCATTACCAGCATGGGACTTGAACTTTGTGCTAGAAAAATTGACACTTCCTCCTTTCGAACCAGCAGCAACAGCAGAATTGCAATACTTATCATGGAAGACTGCTTTCCTGCTGGCAATCACTTCAGCAAGAAGGGTATCTGAACTTCAGGCATTAATGGCAGTACAACCCTTCCTGATCTTCCATCAAGATAGAGTGTCCATGAGAACAAATCCTTCCTTTATGCCTAAGGTGGTCTCCAGAGTTTCTTTAAATCAGGCTATCCACCTACCTACATTCTTCCCCAACCCACAGAACAGGGGAGAAAGACTGCTGCATACCTTGGATGTACATAGACAATTACGCTACTACCTGGACAGGACCAAGGGCAATAGAAAACTGACCAGCTACTGGTAGCATATGCAACAGGAAGGGAAGGAAAAGCAATTTCAAAACAGACAATCTCCAAGTGGATAGGAAATTGCATTAGATTTTGTTACTCCTACCATGGAAAGAAAACTCCAGAGAACATCAGGCCTCACTCTACAAGGGCTACAGCCACTACCACAGCCTTCTTACGAGGAGTGGCTACCAAGGACATTTTAGAGGCTGCTACTTGGAGCTCCGTGCATACATTTGCCAAGCATTATAATTTACCTTTATACTCTAGATCCTGAGCAGGTTTTGCCACTGCTGTTTTGGGATCCTAACTACACCATAACTTTATTTTTCCACCTCCCGCAGTTTGGCTATGGTATTCTACCCATTTGTAAGGACTGCAGATGCATCCTTGAAGGACATAGTACAGTTTTGTACCTACCATAAATGTAGATGTCCGATAGGAATGCATCTGCAGTCAGGATTACCCACCCGCCTTCCCTCTGTGGTGCTCCTAGGGTATTTGCCCATCTTATAGCTAGCTGGGGAATCTATTATGGTGTATTTGTTTGTATATATGTACATACATGCTTATTTTTTGTGTTTGTTCTCTACTATTTGGAATCATTGGCATTTATCCAAATTTAGCCTTCCAAGAGGGCACCTGGCATCTGGGGCAAGAAACACTGAGGAAAATGGCGCCGGCTGATGCCTTTATACCCAAGAACTGCAGCTATGACGTCGGGTGAAGTGCGAGAGGCCAGACCCAGACTTTGGAATCCGGCCGACCGAAGGGCTGCCTGACGACAGGACAACCCATTTGTAAGGACTGCAGATGCATTCCTATCGGACATCTACATTTATGGTAGGTACAAAACTGTACTTTTTTTTTATTTGTTTTTTTTTTTGGGGGGGTTATTTAAAGTAGTTTATTTTGTTTGAGATGGTTTGTAGAATGCGGAGTGTTTTTTTTTGTTTGCTTTTTTTGGGGGGTAGCAGAGGCAGTGATAGTCAAGCTGGTGTAGGAGGAGACATTTTTCTATTAAGTCAGTGGGGCATTGTCTGACGCTATAATTAACAAACTGCAAATCTTGCTTTTATCGTAATCGCCTGATAATGTAAGAAGCCTGGAGAATAACATGATTGGTACTTCGGTATAAAAACACACATTTCAACACAAAACATATACACTTCCATTAAATCCTCCATGTTTTCTGCTTTCCTGTTAAAATGAAAAGCATTGACAAAATATTTTCTTTTTTTTTGTAGGTAGTAGAAATTGTATCCACCTACTCTGTCAGAATTATGAGATCTCAACCAACAGTTTTAACATTGAGAAAACATAGAAAACATATAAATGTCATCTAAAAACTTAAATCCCTGAGAAAGACTTTTTTTGGGTCCTGATAACAGACATGCATACAGCTGTTATAAATTTATGCAGGGGAGGAAAAGCCAAAGATGAGGGAGAGACCATCTTCATTAATTCATGGTAACTTTGTCTGTCCTTGTAAGTCTGACAGATTCTAATCAAAATGTTCTGTAATAAATTATAAAATTACTTTAAAATGATTGTCTTCTGGGGCACCTGCCATGTCCTATTCAATATTGAACTCATTTTGTTCTTATTCACCATAAAACTAATTTCCCTAGCTTTATTTTCACTAAAATGGAGATGCAGCTCTCCTTTTTGGCTATTTCTCATATATATATATATATATATATATATATATAGAGAGAGAGAGCGCAAAACGTCATCCTAAAAATAGATGCAAACTTAAATATTGATGGGTTAATTGGAGAGGTGTTATTTTTTCTCTGAATCTCCTTTTTTTCTAAGTTTCGGGCTGGGAAAACATTTTCTACTTACTGTCTTGCATTACGTGAAATGGCACAGACTGTTTTCCAAATGTTAGTGAAGATTTCTGTCATCAGATTTACCACTTTCTTTAAAACTTTACCTAAAGAGAAAAAATATTTTCTTTTATGTTGGACATCATTTTCTTTCCAGAGTCTATACAACTGAAAAAAATTTGAAAGTGCAATAGATATTGTGAGTGACAGCCCTGCATATCTAGCTTCAGTGTTAAAAAGTAAACATAATCATAAATTAAGGTTTTAATAAAAAGAAGAAACCCAGATAAACATTAAAATGATGAATCTTATAGGGAAGCACATTTAAATAAAACACCTTAACATTATTAACAAAAAAAAAAAACGGGCACAGTGGCAGAGAAGTTAGCACTGGTCTGCTTCAGAGTTTGGTTTTCTGGTGATCCATGGCTGATGTGCCTCTCTGCAGAGTCTACATGTCTTCCCTGTGCCATTGTGGCATTTTACCTGGGTCTCCAGTTTCCTGTCATAGCCAAAGATATGTAGGTAAGTGAATTGACAGTTTTCCTAAATTGACCGTGAGAGTCTGTTCCGTGCAAGTGTGTGCATTCATCCTGGTATATCAGTGTTTAAAACATCATTCACTTAAGGCATGGAGGTTATCTACACATGACGTTCGAATCTAAGGAGACCAATTAGTGATTTACTAATTTAACCTGTTTGTGAAGAGATGTTAACTATACAACAGGATTGCTTGATAAAATGACTGGCAGAGATGTTTTAATTAATTGAACAAGGCATTAAATATAAGTAGAAGTTTACCTGAGAGAGGCACTGTTTTCATTTCAAATCATGAGAGAAGAGGTAGCTTCCTTGTTGTAGAGATTCAGTATGAGAATACAAGCTGTTCTCTCAAGAATACCTGTTGTTCTATTTCCTTGCAAAAAAAGAAACGTCTTTGGAACATCCCGTAAGAGAGTGCTGAATCCTTGCAAGCAGTCTCGTAGTCTTCTTCTTCATAGTTTTCAAATGTGTTTGCCCAGCTCAGTGGCTTAGAGGAATAAAGCCCTAACTGCATCCCAGATGACCTGACTTTGAGTAGAAGTTAAGGTAATGGAGACGTCAGACAGGGAAGAGAGGAAATCAAGTGGCTGATGCCTACTTACCCATCCAGGGAAGAGGGATCAGTAGTCCAGTCGACCGCTTGCCATTTGCATGCAAAGGCTTGAAAATGATGAAATCCTCCAGGAACCAAGACAAGCTGCATATGTGCAGGAGTATGCATGCATACAAGCATGTGCAGATGTAAGCTTAGGAGGACGTGAGGTGATGCAGCTGCTCATATCAGCCGTCTGTGGTAGAGTTAGGGTTAAAAATAGAAATAGTCCAAATGTGAAGGAACAACTGGAATAATTCAATTTTACACTTGATAACACTTGGAAAAAAACTTTATTTCTAACCAAGTTAAGTGCTTTCATGAAAAGACTTCATCAGAACTAACTTTACACATCCAATATGCACTTAAATACAATTCTAACACCATTGCTAGCCAGTCAACTAATATTGTTAATTTATCAATTAAAGCCATCAATTAATTATGTTAAAGAACTTATTTAAAGGTACCATTACACATAAAAATATGTATATAAAAACACTTGTATTGAATGTATAAGTAATACTATAGAATTCTTGACGTTTTCTTATCAGTTCTGCTGAAGTCAGTTGACGAAAGTGCTTAACTTGGTTGGAAATAAAGGTTTTTTCCAAGTGTTGTCAAGTGTATAAATGAATTATTCCAGTTGTTTTTTCACTTTTGGACTCTTTGATTATCCACTGGTTACAAGTTTTTAAAAAATAGAAATATCCTAGTCAGCTAAGCTGAGGACTTTGGGTCCTTCCTCCTGAAGTTGGGCCATGAGAAGAGGTGGAAGCATGGGCTGAGGCAGGGAGAGGATTGTGGTGATAACAGCCCTCCCTGTAGATCCATTAGACTACTGATCTAGATGGTCCTCTGTGGGGGCATGGCCACAGAAGACTGATGGTCCTCACATGGCTACAATACCGAAAACTCTCATGGATGATGGCAACAACGGATGGCTTTTATCCCCATGATGGGGATTCCCAGTACCGAGAGGCTTGATGGTCTGTAGGCATGTGATTAAAAAGCAAGTAGGAAAAAAATTTATAAATGTGATGAGTTGGGTTACATCATCAGGACCAGCCATGAGTGCTGACACTAGTCATACATGTTGCGTAAAAGGTGGCAGCTTTTATCTCTGTAGGAAAACTGGATCCAGCTTGGCAGATTGACGTAAAAGGTGATTTAGGTAAGATGTTTGAGTAATGCATTACAAGACTGAACTAAGAGGCAGTCTAGATGGTGTAAATAATGTGTATATTATTTCTGTGTTTTGTTTAGTACAGATTATGCAGCTAATGACCATATAATGGATGTACAATACCCAGCATGCAGTACCAGGTTATTGGGTTCTAGTGCTATGCAAGTCAATTAGTTATGCACTAGTTGCAGAACTAAACTTTTTCTAAATTCTTTTATAGTATCTAGCTGTGATATTCCTTTCTTGCTAAACTTAAATTAACAGTGTTTTCTGAACCTGCAACAGGACATCATCTGCAATTGGTTTTCTCTCTTGTTTGCCAGGAGATGTATCTGCTTCTCTGCAAGCCTGAACAGGATAAAGTGGGTATTGAATAATGAACCCCTGAATGAAAGTAATAGTATACCTTTATTAATTTAACAAATTAAACCTGTACTAGATCGTTGTGAAGGAAGCCAAGTGAAGATATGATCTTCAGATTAAAAAAATCTGAGAAGGAGGTGTCTAAGTCTTGAAGAATGATTTTAAATTCTACCTGTTGGCTTGGGTAACCATTTGAAATGTCAGGATCTGCTAGACTGAGTCCCAAAACACGGAGACTGAATAGCCAAAAAATGGACTTAAATTTACTAAGTCCGAGATTGCCATTTCTTAGGATATTCCCCTTTCTGAGAGATATGGAGATCTCAGATTGTATATATATTTATATATATATATATGTATATATATTTATATATATATATATATATATATATATATATATATATATTTATATATATATATATATATATATATATATATATATATATATCAGAGAGTGCAGGGGGGCTTGCCCCTGCAACAAAACAAGTTCAAATGACGAGAGTGATGTTCTATTCTCTCTCTCTCCCTCCTGCATTTTTGGACTTTTTTTTCTGTGTCTCAGCACTTGGCATTTCGATTACCGAACTTTCAGTAGGAAGCCATTGGCTTGTCTTTCCAGCTTTTTTACTGTTTTGTTTCTGATATTTACAGGCAATCTGAAGTCAAACCAGGCCAAAATTAGCTGTTGGTGAACCGAACTTGTAATATAAATGACTTCAGACATAAAACCACAAGTTTTGATTTACTGAAAAGACAGGTGACAAAGAAATGTTGTCATACAAAGTTAGGAAAAAGCAGAAGTCACCAGTGTTCCCTTTCCTAATGAAGTAAGTGAAATGAGGGCTGTGCTATATATTCTGTATAATTTGAGACATGAGTAAGGAAAGAAAAGATTGACAGAGCCATTACTTAACAAGATCTGGGAAGGTAGAAGGCTAGCAAACAAGAGATGTACATGCTATGTCAAGTAATTGTGTTTAGGAAAGAAAATGTCAAGACAGAGATCAGATGATGTGTCCCATATGAATATGCATGCAGTGCAGAAAACTGTGCATGTACTGTTAATGAACGTTATTCTTATAGTAAAAAGAAGTGGGAGGTAGGAATCCCAGAAGATAGTCACAAGTAAACAGTGTGCCAGCCCAGTAAACTGTCATACCTCTCAACCTCTTAGAGCAAGAAATCTGGACAAAGCCATATATAAAAGTGGGACAAAAATAGGGGCAATTTTTAAATATTGCTCTCACAAACTTAGAAGGTTGATAGAATAACAGGTTTTCCATTGGTATGAATTTTCTGAAGGGTATGACATCTGAAATCAAATGTCTGTCATTATTTTCTAATT
The DNA here is from genome assembly GCF_019279795.1 of Protopterus annectens. Classification (NCBI taxonomy): domain Eukaryota; kingdom Metazoa; phylum Chordata; order Ceratodontiformes; family Protopteridae; genus Protopterus; species Protopterus annectens. Next base: position 1,149,156,576 of record NC_056744.1, read on the forward strand.
TCACTCTTTAATAATTTGCCACTAGTTTGCCAGAAAACCACAATTTTATGAAAAACAGACCAAAAATATGAGGCAAAAATCTGCACATTCTTTGAAAATCTGTACAATTGAGAGGTATGTAACTATGCTCCGGACAGCTTCAGTGACAGTAGCATCAGTGAAAAGCATTTTAAGTGACTTATTTAAAGCAGGCTCTGGTAATTTTCTTTTCTGAGTAATGACTGGAGTCTCTATTACACAGTGTTTTCAAACTGCAGTTTGTTTCTTTTTGTGTTACACTACACTTTGTGCCTTTTCTGGGTGAATAAGCACAAACTGAATTGTGTTAATGCTGAATTCTCTGGATGTATTCTGTGGTGTAACTCAGTTTTGAGCACACATTGCGTAGACCTAAACCCCTGCTTCTGTCCAAAGTGTGCAGTTGTTCATGCAAACTTGTGCTGCTGAAATCTACTTTGAAATCCTAACTGCAGCTTTAGGAATCTATGAGAGAGAGAGTTGTTAACAGATGTGCACTGCTGCTGAAAACTGCAGACGGATATTAAACAGATGTATGAAAAATGATATTAAATGCAAATACTGATATAAAGGTAATCTGTACATTTTCCACATTAAATGCCAGAAGAAATTGCATGCAATATTTTGAAGATTTCCATACCTCTTCAAGTTAAAAGTTATCACGAGAACATTATAAAGCCATGAGGCTTTAAAACTGGGCTGACTGCCACTTTCTTGAAATGCTGTGTGGAATCAGTGGTAGGGACTGAGGTACTGCCAAATGCCAGGTTTGCATTCAATTCCATTCCAGCAGTCATTCTGATCACCTGGTTAACAACAGTGGGTCTATATTATGTTGTCGAAACTGCATTACAGCGAATGCCGTTTCGATGACACATGCAAAATGCTAAAACAACGAAACCCCAGGTCACCGATTTTTTTCCTAGGGAAAAAAAAATCGGTAGACCAACAAGACAAAACACACCAGTTAAAACAATTTAAACTGAGGAGGGGGGCTTCACCCCCCCACACCCCCTAACTAAATATACCAACTCCGAGAATGCACAACAGCAATGTCACGGCTCAGGCCAAGTGATTTTTCCCAAGGGAAAAAAAAATCGCTGACCTGAGCTTTCGCTGTTTAAGCATTTTGCTTTTTATGTGTCGTCGAAACGGCATTCACTATAATGTCGTTTTGACAATATTATATAGACCCACAACAGTAAGGATGCGTGCATATCTCTGCAAATCGCAGTAGACAAGGTAATTCCATACTAGCCAAAGGTGCTGCATTGCTCTGCATATCAGCATGTTTTTCTATCCTTACATTTCATTTTATGAACATTTTGCTACTGGCTGGACACGTTCGTAATGGAAAATGATGTGTGTGTAAGCTAGAGAAGAATTAGAATGGAAGCAGCTGGGCCCAGTCATTTCAGTGTCAGGTCTTAGCCATTTACATAAAAATGAATTTCTCTTTCATATGTGTACCACAGTAGGTAACATACATTTTTAAGCACCACCCCAATCATAAGTTCAGCACATGTGAAGAAGGAAATCTCATGCATCACTTGCATGAATACAAGTTAGTCATTAGAGTCCTAAATGTTGCAAGAGTGCAGTTAAAAATAATCTTTTTCTACTCACGTCTTGGCTTGTCAGAAAGTCTGTAGTAAAAGCTGCAGTGCAATTACTGCTATACGAGTACTTCAAGAAAATGTCTAGACAGTATTACTTCACCAGCGCTTGGTGCACCCTAATGATATGTTGAATAAATCAGAAGTCAGACACCACACTGTTGTTGTCGTGTCGCAAGAGCTGTGCACAGCAGCAAGGATAGCTGTGTGAATTGAAGCTGCCAAGTAGATAGTAGTTGTAACAATAACAGAATGTATATACACGTGGACTAACGTACATACAGGCAGACTAATGTATATACACATGGACTTCTTCATGCTTCCACTGGTTTTGAGAAGTATTCCAACCACTGTTTTATTGTAAATGTGAACTATATATTAATGTTTTTTTGTGCAAGCTATTACTGTTTTCTGCTTATTTAGGAGTTTATGCTTTTGGAACCTGATTGTTGAGACACAAGTGTAGATTTGCTTTGTATTATGAGCTGTCCAAAATGTTTTCCATTAGAATTAATCTTAGAAAAGTGTTCTTAACATCCAGTGTGATGCTGGTTTAGTTGATAAACCGCAAGATGCAGACTGTGTTGGTAGTTCAGTTCTCACAAAAGGCAAACTTACTTTTTTTCAGGCAACAGCAATACAGTTCACTGTAAATTTGGGCAGTATAGATAAATTGAAAACCCACCTTTCTGTAAGTAATTATATTGCAACTTTAAGGGATGAATCCTTTGCTATCTTATAGGAACATTACTGCCTGTTTCCATTGTGAATGTCCTTGCACTGTTAAAAATACAGCAAATATTCAGTAATGCAGATATTAGTATTTAGATTTTTCATGATACTAATCTTCTATAAACTGCCTTACATTTTGAAAGTCATTGCTAACGGATTTATTTGAGTGGTCCCTTCATTGCATGCAATACTTGGAAAATGATGAGAAATGCAACTACTGATACAAAGATAATGGGTACACACTCTGCATTAAATTAGCAAACTTCGTATATGATATGCTGGACAATTCCATACCACTCAGAGTTAAAAGTCATCACAAGAATGTTATAAGGGCACTGTCACCTTCCTGAAGTGCTGTTCAAAATCATTAGTGACTGCTGTACTCCTGAATGCCAGCGCTACCCTCGCTTCCATTCCAGCAGTCATTTGCATCACTTGGTTGACAGTAGAAAAGGTGTATGCATATCTCTGCAAATTACGTCATGCAAAGAAATCCATACTAATCATAGGTGGTGCATTTCTCTGCAAATGGTCCATGTGTTTTTCCCCTCCTTATATTTTAGCTTATGGACATTTTATTACTGCTTCAATATATTCATAATGGAAGCCTGTGCCAGTGATATACAGGAGTAAAGCCCTGACTGTGGCTTAGGTTTGATTAGTGGCTGAGGCACTTGACAGCACAGGCAGGTAGGATGGCTGTATATCTTCAGAGAAGAGGTGCTCATCTCTAGGGCCCATATGAATTGCCAAATTCCTTGCTGGAGATTAGGGAAACAACAGCACAGGTTGCTTGTGGGGAAAGTAGTGCAGTCCTGCCAAGTACTAACCCTTTGCGGAAGCGTGGGGTGGAGTATTGCTGTTGCTCATGGAATAACGCATACACAGTATGTTATTAGGCATGTTGGGGGGTGTGGGGAATGAATGTAGGAGAAAACCCTCCTTGGCGGTTGTATGACATTGGTAACCATAAGAATGCACACTTAAAACTCAAAGACACTGTGTAAACCTAAGGAGCACCATTAATGCAGTAAAAGGTACTATCCATTTGTTGATAAAAAGGCCGAACATTTATTCAATCAGTGAACAGATAGTATGTTTTATTGCACTGATGGTGGTCATTATTTGATCCATTTTGCAGGTATACACAGTAGTTTTACATTGCCCTAGGGGCCTCAATTTCCTTACCTGTCCTGAACATCGGTTGGAGTTAGTCTGAGAGGTTAAGTTGGGTTTGTTAGACTCAGTAGATGAGGAGAGGCCCAAGGAGTGGCATTCACAGTAGATGACATTGTGAATCTAAAGTACAGAAGAGTGAGTGGAGAGAGAAGTGGAAACGTGTTTATATGATGATAATGTTATCTTTCAGATTATGATATGTTAAATTAATTGTATGTTTTTACTGTGGAGCTTTTCTCCCAGGGTCTCCACTGAAAAAGGGCTCTGTCCCAGTTGGACTAACCCGGTCAACAAATGTCAAATAAAGAAATAATAAACATGCAATCTGAGTGTCATGACACATCTTATGCTTGGCTGTGAACCATCTGCATATATTGTTTACCATCCCTGATGTGCTGTGTGCTAAAAAGTAGATTAATACACTGATTTTAAACAATAGCATTGTGCCTTTTCTACCCTTCACCTCTTGCAAAATCAACAAATAATAATACTTTCACTCATTCAGCAATCATATCTTGCAGTTTCTTGCAGATTCAATGAAAAATGATGAAAAATGGAAAGTACAACTATGGCCCAAAAGATCAACTTCTTGATTTTTTCAATAAAATGCAACATTGATATGTCCTCAGATTTTTTAATATCTTTTTCATGCACCAGGTGGGTTATTTCCCAGCTGAATTATGAGTATAGAATTAACATTTCACTTTCAAATTCTCTTTAAAGTGCAAACGAATATGTGTTGCATCATAGTGGAAACCAGGCTTAATGATGTCCATTGGGAAAACTTCCATGCCAGATTGTTGTCAGAACATCTGAACTGCTAGGTGTTTTTTAAATTATTTATAAGCGGACTCTAGCCAAGGATTCAAAGTGGTTTATAAAATGGTTTTAATATGGAATATCTTGACTTTGACAACAATTAAAAGGTTTACATGTAAGCAAGTCTATATAGAAATATATGCTTACATTTATTAAGGGGTTCATAGATGTTAAGTATGAAGTTTATTGCTTATAGAGCAAGTCCGTTTGCTAAGTGTTATTGACTTATTGATGTGTAACAGAAAAGTGCAAACATGAAGTGCAAAAAAAAAAGCCTTAGTTTTCTGGTGCTGCCTTCCAGGCATCTAGTGTTAGCGTCATTTCTCTTTAGGCTACAAATTTCCTTATCTTATGCTAGCTGATTTTACTAGAAATTCAGTTCTGGTTTCTTCACATGCTATGGAGTTTGAAACTAAGGACCAAGTGAGACGACAATGTCCTAAAGCAACAGCTGTAGCTGACATTTAAGTTTTGCTGAACAGTATAATCATAAAAGCATAGCATAGTGACGTGTTAGAAGTGGGAAGCCAGGCAAAAAAAAGCATGAAAGATGAGACAGAAAAATGGGGGTGGGGTGGGGACAGAGGGAGCCAAACCTAGATCATTTTGGTAAGACTGAACCTGCATGAATGAACTTGGAAACTGACAGACTTGCCATTTTGGCAGCAGGGTTGAGATGAGTTGGTTCAACTATTTGTTAGCTGATCCATTACCGTGGTTTTCAACAAGGAAACAAAATATATTCATCTTCATTTCCCAGGTTGTGTGATGATTTCTCCTGGGGAAAATATGAACTGTGGTAAGGATATGTGGGCCTACAAAACTGTTCATTGTTGCCAGGCCAAATTAGAAATAATACCTGTCAGATATGTGACATAATTTCACAGCTCTTTTTCATTCACTTATTTACAGTATTTTACTGTTTGCTTGTTTTGCTGATTTTATTTTCAATGGTAAGTGAAGTGGACAGTTAGAGCTCTTTTTCAGATGTAATCCTGTTGCAGTGCTTATGGGATAAATTTAATTAGAAGAGTCAAAACAGTACCAGTATTAAGCAAAGCTTACAAGTATCAGTGTGCATAGACCATTTACTTCTGTCTGATGGCCAGATGTGATGCCTGGAAGATGTGATGCTGGAATAGATGTTAGGACTAATTCACTTGCCAGATTTTTTTTTTTTTTGCTTTATACAAGAAGGTCTATATTAACAAAAATATGTCTGTAACCTGGAATACATATTTAGCGGGAGGTGTGGGGGGTGAGCCACCCACAATAGCAAGTTTGTTCTCGTGACTATTCGCTCATATGAGCATTCGGCATTATTACCATTCGATATGGTAATATAGACCCATTCATACTTTAGCTCTAATTATGTAGTTGGTAAAGTCTACTTATGAAAAACAGAAAGTAGTGCAGTGTCACTAACATCATTGTGCATGTCATGCAAAGCCTTGTATTTTTTTTTTTTTTAAGTAATAGTGGAATGTGGGTGCTCCGGTTTCCTCCCACATCCCAAAGACATGCTGTAGGTGGATTGGATACTCTAAATTGGCCCTAGACGTGAGTGTGTGTGCCTTCTGTAGAAGGTTGGGCACCGGGCTGGCAACTCGACATCATAAAACTCCACTGCCAATCATGAGCGGTCAGGTGATCCGCTGTGGCGACCCCTAACCGGGAAAAAGCCGAAAGAAGAAATGGAATGTGCATCACTTTCTCACAGGATGTAGACCTTCAGGGTTCCAGTCATTGTAGCCCTAAGTGAAATACCCTGCAGTGTGCTGAGGGTGATCTTACTGTGTTTATGCTGTAAAGGAAGACAGAGGCTGGTCTGTTGTGAATGCCTTACCAACTTTCTAAGGCAGAAAGTTTTGAGCTGTTTCACTGGAAACCTTCTTTAAACCAAATAAACTTCTTTGAGCCTCCCCTAGTTATTAAAAAATTAACCTGGGTCTCCCCATATAAAAAAAAAAACCATATGTCACTCTGTTCCAAAGCCCACCCCCTTTCTTCCCTACAGAGAGAGAGAGAGAGAGAGACGCACACATACTTGAAATAATTAAGATATAGCTTAGCAAGTTATGTTTTTATTATCGATCTCCAATTCATTGAATATTTTCATTGACTGTTGTTCTAATACCCCATTAAACAATGCCAAATATATTTTCATACTTGGGTTTTTCCTACACAGGCCTGGGCTTCCCATCAGGAGTTTGGCCTAGTCATTTGAGAAATGCTGGCCTGAGGCAAACTATACGTACAGACTCTAGTTACTGTTAGAGACTTAAAAGGTTTCATAGCCACAATTCTAAAATGCTATGCTTATTAATGACAGCAGGTGTAACACCCACAGTGCTGTGTACTCATACCTTTATTTCTGTAGACTGTAAAACGGCTGCCAGTTACCTTTGTATGTCAGTGGTTATGATAAGTATTTTACTTAGTACAGTTCAGTGAAATGATGATGATATTTGTGGCCTTGATATTTTGTCGACATTGATATAGCCCGTATAAGTTTAATGATGATGTTAAATTCATTTTTAGGCAGTTAAGGTAAAATTATACAATTTTTTGCTTTCTGCTTCCTCCACTAAATGTATAGTAGTAATATTTGATTTTATTCAGTAACTGCCCACCTTATATTGAGCAGATGATAGCTTCCAACATAATCTGCATATCATTTTACTTGGATTCCTTGGTTTTCTGCATCTGCATGCCTTGAGGTGCCGAAAAATTTGGGAAAATGTATGTGTGTGTATATATATATATATATATATATATATATATATATATATATATATATATATATATATATATATTTTTTTTTTTTTTTTTATTTATGAGGGTATGGTAATTTAACAAAAGTTACTTTCTGCAAAGTCCATATTATCACAAATAAATGAATTGAAACACAGACTTTTTGAAGAAAGTAATTTGCTGTTAAAATATTCCAAATCTTTTTTAGCAGGGGATAGTACCCCCCCCCCCATCTCCCATATACCTGCTAAATTAAATATAGCAACTAAGGTCACATACTACCAGAATTCCACAACCTCACAAAACCTACACCTTTCATTCATTTTGTTTGATAATTTGAATTGAAACAAAATGGAATTCAAAAGAATGCTGTTCGACGAACTATGTTTGTTTTATATATATATATATATATATATATATATATATATATATATATATATATACACACACACACACACATGCATACACACACACTTCATATGATCAAAGTTTCAGAACTTTGAACATCATATGGTCAATGACCATATGATAGAAGTTTTGAAACTTCAAACATCAAATAAAATAAAAACTAAAAAAGTTTTCTTTTTTAACGTTTTTGCAGGGAGGCATGCCCCCCCCCCACATCCCCTGCTAATTAAATATACCAACTCTGGGATCACACTACAGCGAAGAAAATGGTAAATTTCCTGTTCCACGCTATACGGCAGTCTCCATTCAGAAAGTTTGAAGTTTAAAAACTTCAATCATATGGTCGTCAACAATTTGATGTTTGAAGTTCTGAAACTTAGGTTATTTGAAGTAGACCCATATATATAGAAAGAGACACACACACACACACACACACACACACACACACACACACACACACACACACACACACACACACACACACACACACACACTTTTTTTCACATGGAATTAACTTTACTTTAACTTTGCCATTGATTTCCTTTAAATACATAATGCTAAGGAAACCAGTTTACACCCCAACTGAGTTTAGTTTTGCTGTTAACCTGAAATGTTTGCACACTGTAATTTGACTGCCTCCTGATGCTTCTTTGCATTTAGTGTTCCTTGAGTAAAGTTGACACTCGCCCAACTACCCTTCCATCAGCATAGATATTCTGAGTTCTGGTTGTGGCTTGCACTGTTGATGACAGGTTCTGTTACTGTCTAAACTTTTAACTCATATTTAGCACTAGTGTGTTTCTTGCATCTTTCTTGTGGTAATTCAGTTTCTCCTTTTCTGTTTTTCTAATTCTGTGACTTGCTTTACAGCTGTCTCTTCTTCCCTGTACAGTTTGTACTTGGCTTAGTCTTGTATACTCATGTAAGCTGTTCAGCTGCATAATGTTTTGCATGGTTATTGGTCCCCTGTCTCAAACACACAGTTATTTTGCTGGCTGTTTAATAATAAGGACATATCCTTGATTCAAACTGGTTAGCTTGATTTCTGTCTTTCTGCCTTCCTCAAAGAAGTATGTCACATCCTTCAAGTATTTTCAAACATGGTTGGCCTGTAGGTCTTTGCTTACAATAGTATCATCCAGGCCTGATTAATCTGCGACACCACCCTTTCTTAATTCAGATACCTCTACTTTTGCAGATTTTTTAAATCCTCCAGTTATCTACAACCAGGTAGAAGATCATGGGTGAGATAAAGCCAATTCTGGTCCTCAGTAGACACAAGATCTAGAAGCTTATGCTGAATGAGATATCAGCCCATTTTAGGATATGTGTGTGCTCTCATACACACACATACATGAAGAACTGTTGCATGGCGCACAGATACGCACCCGTACCAATGATGTAAATGATGGCTGTTTCACCTATAGTATGTGTTTGGGATCTGTGCAGAAACCAGAATACCTGGTGGAAATCCACATGGGTAGTGGGAGGACATGCAGATACTGTACAGATGTCACCATAGCCAAGAACTGAACTAGAGTACCAAACACTATGACACAGCAGAGGTAATTAGCTTTGTTTTTCCTGTTCCCAACTCAGTTAATTTCTGTTTGCTGGCAAGGGTGTAGCTAAGCATACTCAGTGTACTCAAATGAGTAATTTTTTTTTCTGAGCATCTCTTGAAAACTTCAAGACTTAAAAAACACCGTTTAGAATTGTGTAAACAAATGTTTGCAGCCTAGAGGTATAGAAAGAATGCTTATGTGAAAGGAAAACACCTCTAGAAATAGATTTTTATGGGTATAAATGATAATATTTGAAAATAACGCTTCCCTTTCCTGTATATCTGGGGGTAGCACTTTGAAGGTTGAGTACATTTTTAAAATTGTAGGTGGGTGTTGGGGTAGCAGCATTAGGTTTTAGTACAAAAGGAAGATTTCTGGCTACATCCCTGTTTGCTGGTACCTTCCTTTGTTCATCTCTTATGTCACTGGAATTGTGGAATTATAAAGCATAACCAAGATAATAAAGTTTCAAGGCCCCAGCTGTAGTTTCCCCTCTATTAAGGGCAGTGTAGTATGGTATTTAAATGGCTAGCATGCCTTCAAGCGTTACTATTTTCTGTTGGAGAAATGAGGGAGGTGAGAGAATCTGTAAGAAAATTGAAATGCCCAGTGAGATACAAGTTCAAACAAGTTCAGAATTCTATGACATCTAAATATTTAAATATATAGAATTTGTGTTTGAATACGATGCTAGTATTTTTTTATTCAAAAGTCTGAACTGATTGCATCTTTGTGTACATAAATCACACATTTTCTGTGAGCAAAAATGCAGATTCACAGACTAGAATGAGGAAGGTCCCATTTTTCTGGGATTTCTTTACAGCCTCTCCTTTCATATTTTTGTTACTGCACACCTTCCCTTTCTTACTGCTAATTTATGTATTGCCCCTATTCTCAGTTTATAGCGCTATATTCCAAATCCTTTTCGCTTATCTCTGCAATCTAAGAACTTCACAGCATTTTGTGCTGTAGAGAGGAAGCTATTTTCCATTGCCCGTGCTTTCTCAGAAACTCCTTTTGTCTTTATTCATTCTGTTAATCCTGTTAGTCATTTTCTGAAATAGATTATGAGTCCTACTGTTTCTAACCTCTGTCAGTTCTGCCCCTCCCCCACTTTAGCAGAGTCGTTGCCCATATTCTTATCTGCCCAATTCTAATTCCTGTTTGTGTTCCATTACAAATGCAAGCACAGCACATCCTTGTAACATAAACACTACGTCTTGTCTATGCCACTGGAGAGCTTATTTATTTTTTTTAATTATGCATGAAACTATATGTTGATTATGTCTTGATTAGTATGTCTTGTCGTTTTTTTTCTGACTGCTTTGTGCTACATTTTTTATTTCTTGGTCAGCTATTTTCCCATTCTATGACTTGCTATCATTTGGCAGTATTCTCCATTCTCTTAAACTACACCTAGAAAGAAGCATCACTTATCAGTTTGGTGTTAATGTTGCTACAAACCTAAATTTAATTATTTCTTTATTAGGAGCCGCGGTGGTGCAGCGGTAGCGTTGTCGCCTCACAGCAAGAGGTTCTCCTGTTCGATTCTCGGCTGGAGCGCCTTCTGTGTGGAAGTCTGCATGTCCTCCCCGCGGTCGAGTGGCGTTCGAAAGACATGCGTAAATGGGCGTGCCTTCATTGAAGGTTGGGCGTCGAGCTGGCACCCTAAAAATCTACTGCCAATCATTAATGGACCAGAGTTCCGCTGTGGCGACCCCTAAAAGCAGAAAGAAGAAGAACAACATTTATTTTGATGTTTATGGAATACTTTCTTGACACAAGTGACAGTTTTCAGGGGATTGCATTGCAATTCTTGTTTTGGTAATTGACTTGCTTAAGATCATGCAATATGCAAGTGGAGATTTTGAGAATCAAACTCTTGTTACTAGACCATAAGTTTATTTATTGCTTATTTTAAGCTTCTGAGCTATACTTCTGGTCCATTCAGATTCATTAAGGAATTGTAAGTATTCTAAAAGTCAAGTTTGTATCAATACACATAAACAATTCATATCTACCTCAAGTATTCCTGCACCTTCCTGGTTTTAGAATAATGCCTTCTGATATACAACCTCAGCAGATATTGTGCTGCTCAGTTTCCTGGTGATGGTTTAGAAATGTGACAAGATTTATTTGATTTGACAGCCTAGGGATCAGAAAACTGACAGTGTGGATGTGCTGTTTACAAGGTAACCTTGGCATTTTAGAACATTTCACTGCATTGTAATACAAATCTAACTTATACTGTCTTTCTTATGAACTGTGATTTTTACATGCAGTAGTAGGCATAATAAATTAAAGCACTGCAGGTGCAGTCCCATGGAGTATGAAGCCGTGGAACAGAGAGAAGGGATAATAATGGTCTCAGGAGAGTATTTGTCTCGAGTTTTGTCAGTGTTTCAGGAAAGGCTGTCAACTTCCATTTGGCTCTATTTATTAATGTTAATATTACAAAAATATGTATGGCTTTGAAAATAAACAGTTTGTTATTCAGGACTTGTCAACATGCTTTAGTTAACAAGTTTTGGGAAACGCCGAGAATACTGTGTATTTTGCTGACGAGCCTTTAATACCAGAGCTCAGAAACTGTATTGTGCTTACCTTTTCATCTTTTACTGCTCCAGCTGCCTGGCAGACAGAGTAATACATTTACTTTGCAGAAGTTATCATTTCCAGACATGTTGTCATATAGAAACCCCATGGTAATTAATAGCAGACTGCAGCTCGAATAAAGAAGCAGCAAGGCCGTTCGCAAACAGCAGTGAAGAGTACATGATGTGTTGTGAGGCTTCCATTCTTGTTGGTTGAACTGCCATTGGATGAAATCTTATGCTGTTTCTGTGGGCATAGTGCCAGCACTGATGTGGGCAAACTGCAGTGTTGGAGATGCCATGTTTTAGCTCAGCTGAGAAGCAGAATAGTTGCACCTTTGTTGTCTGCATTTCTTCTCTGGTGATTCTTCATGTACAGCATGATTCCTTTGGGAGAACTCTTGCAAAGCATGCCACATTCCAGAGCTACTGCAAAAGATGGATGTGGTCCAACCCCCCTCCCCACACTTAATCTTCTATATATCCTGAAGTCACTATTTCCTTTCCCTGTGGGATCCAAAGACAGAAGTTTAAGCGTCCTTTGTTGCAGCTGCTTCCCTTCTTTATTTATCTACAGTTGTTATTAAAGTAAGGGTGATGCAACAAAGAGGAAATAATGTGTGATGCAGTTGAATGCCCAGATGCAAACATTAATCCAAGATCATTAAAGTAATTACCAAGAGGTACAAAATCCTGTGTGCATTATTAGGAATGCAGAAATGTCTCTGCTTTTTGTTATGTAGATTTGTGTTGCAAATAATGCTGGATCAGAAATTCTTTAGGTACAGAAAAGTGCTGAATGCCCCAAACACTGGACAAGGCTGTAGAGGTGTCAACTCACTTCTATTTCTGGACTTTATTTGTGTGTTTCATGGCTATACTTTGTGTGTTACCATGTACTGTTATGCAGTTTATCTCATCCATCTCTTGCCCTTCCCGTGCTGTTTGGATTTTCAGTACTGAACATGAACAGCCCTTTTAGTCCTCTCAAGGGGCGTTGTCGTGTGTTATCCCCCCCCCCCCAAACAGGTTAATAGCAAGCAACCCCCTTCCACTGTCTCACACAGGCACCACTAATATTTCTTGCTGCCCCTCTATTTTATCTCCATCTCTGACATCTACTTAGTAGTGCATTACTTGTTCTGTCTGCACCAACTGTAATTATACTAAACTTGTTACTTCTCTGCAAGGTTTGTCATACTTTATTATGTGGCAGCGTATACTTTCTGATTTTTAAAAAGAGAATGTTGTTGCCTTTTAATGTCAAAAAAACCTCAAGCGCACAAATGTCACAGCACAAAGATAAGTTATTTAACAGAGTTGTTTTTAATTGCATCTTAAAAGTAAACAAAGTCATACCTTGACTTCCTTAAGGTTTTACCATCATGTGCTAGTCCCTAAGCCATTGCCCTCTCAGTAGTCAATATTAAGCTTGTTTAGCTGTCACTTGAACCAGTTTGGTGCCTCAGAATGCTCTGCTAATCTGTTGAATGTGTATTTATGTTAGATTGTGTCACAAGTAGGTAACTTACAAGGAAAGAGTGTTATGGTACAGAGAACATGTAGCACTAATTACCAGTTCTTAGCTATGTTGCTGTGCAGTACTTGCTTATGGCCATACACTGTTAAGCATTCCTCGAGCCAATGTCCAGTGTGCACTTCCTAAAGATAGAGCAGAACCAATATGAAATGGCTGAACTACATCAAATACCACTCATAACCGTGGCTCAGCACTCTGGGTTTAAAGGAACCGTGGGTTGTCTAGACGCTGTCTCCAATGACAAGGCAGTCATCATTTTTACACGTGTTGAGCTACAGGTAATGTGACATAGAACCAGATTAGATATGTGCATGCTCAGTGCTACAGAGTGTAACACCCAAAATAATGGAACCCACAGTAAAGAAAATGACACTGTTTTTTACTTTTTATATATTTTTTTGTGTCTGTGTATGCCTCTCCATTTTATATGTTTAGCTTGCCAGCCTTCTAGTGTCATGCTTTATTTTTAATACTGGTATTACCAGATCAGATTTGCTAAACTCTGTGCTCTTGATGAAAGTGTAATATAGGTTCATAGGTATATACCAGGCTAATAACCACAAGGGCCCTTCCAAGCCTAGCCAAGTTTCCCATGTATAGTCAGCAAATTTTTTGGTGCCCTAGAGGTGATGTACTCATATTTTAATGATTATATGTAAGCTAGAGCATGGTTAGTTCTGCATTTACAAGCTGCCTCTCTTTGTTAGAGACATGGGTGCCAGACCAGGGCTGAATTTCTGATCTCCCATGCACTGGTCAAGTTTACAATTGAATATGGTTTGGGAAGAGCTTCGCTTCATCTGGATGGGAAACCTGTACCAGAGAAGGGTATTCTGTGAGAGACATACCTTTCCCTACAACAAATCCTATTTATATCACAAGCAAGGTTAAAGTCTCTGGATCAGGAAGTTCTGACACTGTTTGTTTTGCAGATATGCAAAAGGTCCATCGGGGCAGGATTCAGAGATGTCTTGTATGGCAGGAATAGATCACCCCTCAATAATCTGTAAGAGAGAAAGAGTATAGGGATAAGATTTTGAGGCAATCCACATAAGACATGTTGTCTATACCATGTATTCTTTATGTGAGGAACCTCTGTAGACATTCCACTTGTATGGGCCTAGCAGGATGCTTACCAAAGGGGGTGTTGTACTCAATTATGGGTCTGATGAGGACCGAATACAGTGGAATGATGACTTCCTTGGACCTGAGTGCCAAACACTTGTTTATAAGTTGAGCAACATAGAATGATTTCCTTACTATCTTAAGACACTTGTTGGTTGAAAGCCAGGTTGCTGTCCACTTATGTCCACAAATCCCTGACTACTGTGTCTGCTCTTAGGGGTGTATTGTCAATGAGATAGTTTTGTGAGGTAGCCAGTTTTCAAAGAATACTATTATGCCTTCCTTGGCATTGAGTTTTAAACCATTGTTGTGGCACCAGTTATTTGTCTGTGTCAGCCCTTCATGGAGGATGTTAGTGTCTTGGGGATTCTATGACTGCTCCTAGTTTGCAATCATCAGCTAACTTGGACAGCCATAAATCCCTTAATGTTGGCCTTGACTTCTGAGAAGTCGATGCCAAAAAGGAGTGGACCCAACACAGAACCCTTAAGGACTCCTCACTGATTGTTTTTTGAGACCTACAGTACCTAGCGATACCCTGCCTCTGGGGTCTTTCCTTTTACTTTTTCTCACTTTCTTTTTAAAACCCTGTCTTCTTTAACTCACTTAAGTTTGCCATTTCTCCCATGATGCATTGTGCTGTTTAAAGGATTTCCTATCTGGCTGCATTTTTTTACTTCCATTCAAATTACTTCTTGTTCTCCACAGCCCCTGTCTTTTCTCCGACATTGTGCACATTGCGTAAGTTATTCACTGCTGTATTTTCTGTTCATTCTGTGGTTCCTATTTACATTTTAAAATCATTGTACTGCTAACCTTTGTAGATTAATATGTTTATCTTGTGTTCCTGCCTCTGTCGGTGAAGAAAGTTTATTAGTTTTCTCTATATCTGCCCTACTTTTGAGATGTCTCATAGATGGGGCAATTATTTTTCTGTCGTAAACTTTAAGTATGATTAAATGGTTGTTACTGCTATCTCTGCAAGCTAATTTTTGTCAGTTAAAACTATCAGCCTTGCACTGAGTTCCGGATGTGACATTGCTGAATGGTACTGCAGCTGAAACATTCCTTAGGTGTTCGTCTAGCTTGTATAGTTTATTTTTCTAATGAACTGCATCATTGTACCAAAGTGCTTTTAAAACATATTCCTAGTTGGTGATTCTCACTTCTGTGACTGTCGGCTAGCATAAAACCTGAACTAAAAGCTTAGGGATTTCATGTGGTGAGCTTATGAATGTTATATTTTTGTATTTTTCATATTATTGGGTCTACTGAACATAATATCTAACTGCATGGCTAATAGTGTCTTAAGCTAGTTTTCTGTAAGAGCTAAGGCTAGTCTTATTGCATAAACTACACAGAGCTTTTATTTTAATCTATCCTATATTACCTAAACCTTAGGTATTGTTGTTTTTAACTATGAAAATGTTGTGTGTCTGAATTTGTCTTTTATCTAACTGAGGACACAGCTGTTGTGGTTTAACTTGTGTGTTACCTTCACTTGCTAGTCAAAGTGCCTATTTATTTTGTGTATTTTGTTCCCTTGCTTTATTTGCACATTGCTGTGATTGAACTAGAATGCTTTAAGGAGATAAACGTAAATAGGTAATTTGTTTAATGTTTAGCTACAGTACACTATTAGTTAAAGAACTATATTTTCATGTTTTATTGTCCTAATACCTCTGACTGCATTGATAGATGTTGTAAAAGGAAAACACTCATTAAATATATGTTTCAGTTTTTATATATGTTAAATGTATGATCCTACAGTAGATAACTAGTGTGCAAGTTGCTATATATGTTCAATACTATATATAGTTGTATTTTCTGCTGCCTCTAACCCTTTCTGTTAACCTTTCCTTCCACTGTTTTTTCTTTAGCCCTTCTCATCCTGATTTCCTCAACAGCAAGGTGGCCCTTGAACGGTCACACATTCCTCCGGATACTGTGTGCCTGGAAACAGTAAAAATCCCTCAACACCTTTCCAGATACACAAAACTTAATTGCGCATGTGTATTAATTACTACATACACACAATTACCAAGTTTTTGCCTCCTTTTCCTAAAACTATAGTTCTAAAATTCAGTATTTGTTTTCTTATATGCAGTACATCCACATTCCCCCCAGTCCTGGTTTGCCCCTTCCTAGCTTTACAACTTCTTTAACTGTATTTTTATTAAGACCTGTAAGCATAGGCAAAATAGAATTTCCCAAGTCAAGTTCAGCCTGAAGTTCCAACACTATCTGCTATTTCACTCTGTAATTGCACATTCTTCCCAGTACTGCTAGTGAACCCTTGTAGTAACTGTAGTTACTGTCTAATTTTGACTGCCTCACTGATTGTTTTCTGAGATCTACCTGGCAATACTCCATCTCAGGGGTCCTTCCTGCTCTGTTCACCCTCGCTGTGCTCAGGCTCACTTTGCTTCCCTACCCCCATTCCTACCCACCCCCAATACACTTAGATTTATTTTAAACCATCCCCACTCACATTCCTACCCAATCAGCAAGCAAATCTATTAACTACTACATGATATAATCCCACTACTAATTTAATATCATTCCTAGCACCCCTCACCTAACTCTACTCACTTTCTCTAAGGACTTTATCTCTCAACTGCTATAACTTCCCACAATCATTATTAATCGACAAAAATCCTCCAGTGTTCTTTACTCCCTGCTTAAGCTTTCACAGCTATACAAATACAAATTAGTTTACCCCCTAAACAACCCACTGACATCAAAATACTACCACCATATGCTACAATAACCTTACTCCTTACAACAGCTGCCCATTTAACAGTTTACCACTCCCACCTAAACATACAGTATCCCAACCACAAACCACATCCACCAGCTCCCCTCACTTCCAAACCACTCACTTGGAAATAGCAGCAGCAATCTTAAAGACTATTATCTTTGACCTACTGACAAATAAAATACCCCCTATAAAATCATCTCCAAAAAACATTTCATTGCTATATCATAAACACATACCCAAACTCTATCACACACTAATCAATCTGAGGAAATAGGATATGTAAGGATTTTTATTATTAATATTTTTGTTATATTAGTAACATTATTATACAAATATAAAGGTATTAGTTAAAAAACAATGTTTTATGTAAGTATGGTCAGCAGAATGTTAATAGTAATAGCCATTTAGTGATGTGTATAATTTATGACTTTATGTAATATTATATTAGGTTTTATCATAAAGGAGAGTAGTATTTTTAACATTTTTTAATATTATATATATTATATTGTAATACATGTGATATCAGCACTGCAGGAACTTATGCAATGTTATGTGTAATTGTATGTGCAATTATGTTTTTGGTGCCAAATTTGTGTCAGATGACTTCTATTTAAACAAATGGAGAACTTTGGAGTGTGTTCTGAGGAAGTCTGGTTTCAGATGAAAGCGCTTAACGTATTGTCTAAAGTGTGGTTGTAATTAAACTCAGTGTGTTCAAGCCGAGGAATTATCGTCATTCTTCCATCCACCTACAGCTTTTGTATACTGTTTAAGTTGTTGTCAGTTGTTGGGAAACATTTGTCGTAGCTGAAGGTATGGAGAACAACGATGTCACTCAGGCTCCATCGGACCAGAGTGAGTTAGCCACCATTCGGTACGAACTCAGCACCTTGAAGGAGGAAATGAAGAAACTCATGGAGTTGGTAGGACGTACCATTGCCACAGGCAGCATTGACGCCAAACGTTCCCTGCGGTGCAGACAACCTTCCATCACGTCGAGTGAGGAACGCCTGGAAAGAAATGAACTTTTGAATTCTTCAGTCGCTATTAGGGTCGATGCAAGTACGCAAATTGCGATACCTAATGGGCAAGGGAGCCCTTTGGACAATGTTATTTACTAAACCAATGAACGTGGTGAGGAATTAAGGAGAGAGCGAAGTAGTAAATCGCTATCGGATGTCTTCACTTTCGATTTTAGCTTGTTTCAAACAAGAGGAGACACTGATCGGTTAGGTGCTCGTCCCAAAAGGACGGCACCAACTAGGACTTATGCAGCCTGTACGGAAAACGTGTTGGACTCTAACAAAGGTATAGACCTAAATTTAAGTCCATATGTTATACAAACGGTCAGTGCGAACAATTTTGGTAAAAAGAACAGATGTTACAGTATGAACAATGGTGTGTTTGACAAGTTTTTAAATGATGATTACAACTTTGATAGGTACAACAAACAAGAAGTTAAGCAGAAAGCAAGAAATGTTAGTGGTAATGAGTATGGTATTAGGAATTGTATCAAGGACAAAATATACTCATTGGGTAAAAAGCTGGTCACCATAAAAAATATTAAAATTGAAAATGCTTATTTTAGCAAATGTTTGATGTTGCATGTTGTGCCTAAAGGCATCAGGTTTTTTAAAATCCCGTTAGGACATGAACTAAACGAAGATACTATTAATGAATTTAACAAATTATTTGACAGTTTTGGTTATGAATATTTGAGAATGTTGATACAGAAAAATGATGAGAAGTTATCCCATGTGATTAATGAGGTAGACAAATTAAACAGTGAAATTACAACTGACAGGTTGTTCCACCAGTGGAAAGAATTATATGACAGACAATTTGTGGAAGCAGATAAGAAGGCTACAAGCATTTACCAAAGGAAAGAAAAGAAACTCAATAGAGATGTAGAATTATATGCCAACAACAGGGCCTATGTTTGGCCTAAACAGAATAGTAGGAGGCAGGAGTACATTGGCAGAAATATAAATTATGAAGAGAGGAACTATGATGGGAAACATCAAGAGGGAGTTCAATTCTCATCAAAAAACTACCAAGGGGGAAGAAACAGGAAATGGAGATAAATGACTTGCACATTGACAGTACACAGCAGAACATAGTTGATAAGCACAATGGTGAAGCGTCCACTGTTTTACATATGGACAAAGTAGATAGTAAGGAAGAATTTAGTATTAGTCATAGATTAGAAGACAACATACAGGAACATACAGTAGACATCATTAAGAACCATCAAAATAAGGACAGAATATTGCATACCAGAAATGGTTTTAATGTATTTAACTATACCCATCACAACATTACAGACAAATTTTTCAGTTTATTTTCCAAAGGGATGAAGTTCATACCCACTGTGCGTTTTAATATTGTAGACACCATTATGGACATCAAGCTATTTTGTAGGAGATTGAATCTAGCTTTACATTTTGATCATCAGTCACAAAGCTATGAACAACCTGCACACAGCTTGTTAAAAAAGAAAAGTATCTTTATACCTCCGAGTAACCCCAACATTTTAGTATTTGAAAAAACAGCATGTAGTGACATGTACAAAATTAAAACTATGGACTTTAATGTAGAAGGTAATCTTACAGAAGCAGAAAATGTATGCCTTGGGGAATTCATCAACAATAAACAAGTCAGGTTGATGAAACCCGACAAGGGGGGAGGAATTGTTATGTATAACAGTGGACTACATTAGGGAGATTCAGCACATATTATACAACTCCGGAAACTATGAAAAAATTTCAGTCAATGAAATCAATAAGGGTCACATGACAGTGGACTCGTTATTGGAAGAATATCTGGTTGACAAAAGGATTACCAGTGAGTTATATGAGTTCATGAAGGTTGAACATCCGGTACTTGCCACAATAGTGGGTATTCCCAAGGTGCACAAAAATGTAGAACATCCACCTTTTAGGCCTATTATTTCCGGTAGTAGGTCCAAAACTTTTCCCTTGGGTAAAGTAATCGACACATGGACTAAACCAATATATGAAAGTACACCACATCTTATCAAAGACTCCTGGACATTTCTATCACAATTAACGCCACAGATATGGAAAAAGGAACTAATATTCTTAACCATCGATGTGATAGATTTATTTTCCTGTATCCCCAAGGAAGTGGGATTGGAGTATTTTTCTAACAGTTTACGAAAAAAGACCAACATGAGTTGGGACAGGGTTTGTCTTATCACTGAAATGATGGGGGTTATTCTTGAGAACAACTATATTCGCTTTGAAGGAGAGTTGTTTAAGCAAATCAGAGGTGTTGCCATGGGGGCATCATGTGCCCCAATTTTCGCCAACATGGTAATGTTGGAGTGGGAGTCCGAATATATTTTTAAATCTGATTTTTTCAAGTATATTCGGTATTACACCAGATTCCTAGATGATTTGTTTATTTTATGGGAAGGCCCATCCAGGGAAATAGACAAATTCATAAATTACATAAATAGCACAACGGAATTTTTAAAATTCACTCATGTTATAAATAAGGATGGAATAGCCTATCTAGATACTTATATTTGCCATGGTGAAACTGGTTTCAAGTCATGTATTTATAGAAAAGAGACGTTTTCTAATGATTATTTGTCGTACTCTAGCTACCATCCTAAACATATATTTAAAAACATATACAAAGGACAATGCATAAGAGCAGCTAGGATGTGCTCAACACAAGATACAATGATGAGAGAAATTGAATTAATGGAAACTATGTTTTTAAATCGTGGATACCCTAAGCCAATTCTTAAGGGGATCAACAAATACATTATAGCAGAATGGGGTAAGAAGTACAAACCAGTGTTAGGGGATCAGAATAGCATAATTCAAAGAAAACACATCTCATCTGAGCATGGTCCAAGAGTATGTGTATTGACTTATTCACCTGCAGTCAAATACATAGAAAGATGTTTGAGTGAGAGATGGAACCAATTTGTGGTTAACAGAGAACCCATGTCTAATTTAGGTATAGACTTGAAAATAGTTTACAAGACTGGATTTAACATTAAGAATCTGTTGGAAAGATCAAAAGGGACATTAGTAAAAGAGAACAAACATACAACAAAATGTGGACGCTGTAATCAATGCCGATTTATTAAAGAGTGTAGAGGTACCAGATTACATAATATAAATTCAACATTTGTACAGAGCATTTCAGGTAACTGTGGCTCCACATATGTGATATATTTAGCTACCTGTGTAGAATGCAACGCATTCTACATAGGTAAGACTGAAAGAATGTTCAAAAGGCGTATATATGAGCACCAGTATGCCATTTGTAAAAAAGATTGTAGAAATGCTTTATACAGACACATGTCCTATATGAATGACAGTCACACATTTATGTTTTACATTATAGATAAGGTTGAACAAACACCATATGGTGGCAATATTAAAGCCTTGTTGGGACTAAAAGAAAGTAGATGGCAAATTATTTTGGATGCAACTAATTTTCCAGGTATTAATGACAACATTAGCATCAAACCATATTTAAATCTGAGGAAATAGTATATGTAAGGATTTTTATTATTAATATTTTTGTTATATTAGTAACATTATTACACAAATATATATGTATTAGTTAAAAAACAATGTTTTATGTAAGTATGGTCAGTAGAATGTTATTTGTAATAGCCATTAAGTGATGTGTATAATTTATGACTTCATGTAATATTATATTAGGTTTTATCACAAAGGAGAGTAGTAGTTTTAACATTTTTATATTATATATATTATATTGTAATACAAGTGATATCAGCACTGCAGGAACTTATGCAATGTTATGTGTAATTGTATGTGCAATTATGTTTTGGCGCCAAATTTGTGTCAGATGACTTCTATTTAAACAAATGGAGAACTTTGGAGTGTGTTCTGAGGAAGTCTGGTTTCAGATGAAAGCGCTTAACGTATTGTCCCAAGTGTGGTTGTAATTAAACTCAGTGTGTTCAAGCCGAGGAATCATCGTCATTCTTCCATTTACCTACAGCTTTTGTATACTGTTTAAGTTGTTGTCAGTTGTTGGGAAACACTTGTAGTAACTGTAGTTACTGTCTAATTTTGACTGCCTCACTGATTGTTTTCTGAGATCTACCTGGCAATACTCCATCTCAGGGGTCCTTCCTGCTCTGTTCACCCTCGCTGTGCTCAGGCTCACTTTGCTTCCCTACCCCCATTCCTACCCACCCCCAATACACTTAGATTTATTTTAAACCATCCCCACTCACATTCCTACCCAATCAGCAAGCAAATCCATTAACTACTACATGATATAATCCCACTACTAATTTAATATCATTCCTAGCACCCCTCACCTAACTCTACTCACTTTCTCTAAGGACTTTATCTCTCAACTGCTATAACTTCCCACAATCATTATTAATCGACAAAAATCCTCCAGTGTTCTTTACTCCCTGCTTAAGCTTTCACAGCTATACAAATACAAATTAGTTTACCCCCTAAACAACCCACTGACATCAAAATACTACCACCATATGCTACAATAACCTTACTCCTTACAACAGCTGCCCATTTAACAGTTTACCACTCCCACCTAAACATACAGTATCCCAACCACAAACCACATCCACCAGCTCCCCTCACTTCCAAACCACTCACTTGGAAATAGCAGCAGCAATCTTAAAGACTATTATCTTTGACCTACTGACAAATAAAATACCCCCTATAAAATCATCTCCAAAAAACATTTCATTGCTATATCATAAACACATACCCAAACTCTATCACACACTAATCAATGTAGCTAATAAACATGTAATAAGTGGAGATATACATCCAAACCCAGGACCTGACTACACCCCCTCAACTAACCCTCAAGTACAAAATATATTTAACTTATCTCATAAAAGCTCTGACTATATATAAGAATGACCTCTCACTGCAACCACTAAGTCTCAGTATACTAAATTTAAATAATACTGAGAAACGTCTGACCAAATTACAAGTCAACCAAAACGAGTAAGAAACCGTAATAGCTACCTATATCCCACCAGATGCTAATGTCACTACTATAGAACATGTCCAACAATACATTTCAAATACCATTGTCCAAGAAACTATCATCATGGGCTATTTCAACACTGACTGTGTGACCTGTAGCACACACAATCCCCGCAATCACATCAACCTCTATGGCCTCACACAAATTATCCTAAATCCAACCCAAATTGATAAAAAATCAAACAGACAGTCAATCCTTGACTGAGCTTTGGCTAACAAACCCATCCTATACCAAAATGCTGGCTGTCTACCAGGCAGTCTTGGTGATCACATGCCTACCTATCTCCTCAGGCAATATACCAACCCTATTAAACATACCATTTATCGCCAGGTCTGTAACAAGAAAAAGTTTAACCCCCAAGATCTAATAACAACTCTAAAAAAATGCAACTGGACTCCCCTTAAAAACATGCCCCCTAGATGACACAGTAGAACATTTTATCAATACTTTTCTTAACATTCTTAATGGTATGGTACCTGCTAGAACAGTCCAAGTTAAGGTAAATTATACACCATGGCTAACCAATGAAACTAGAGTCCTACTTAAGCAAAGGGACAAGTCTTGGCAAGTATGGCATACTAACAAAACTCAACCAAATCAGGTAGCATATCAACAAATTAGGAACAAAGTCAAACACCAAATCAAACTAGACAAAAGAATTACTACACCAATTTACAATGGAAACATCAAAGAAATCTGCAAAAATTTTAGAGCAAAATCAATAATATACGTCATCCTGGACATGCCTCAACCCCTCCCTCCAATATACCGGCCCACTCTGGTACCATTGCAGAACAATTTAATAAATATTTCACTGAAAGTATACTATCTGTAACCAACAATAATCAACCCTATCCCTTATCAGTGCCCAAACCAACAAACAACACTAGCAATACTTTCTCATTCCAACCCATCTCTACAAAAACCATAGAAAAACTGCTAAAGAAACTGAAGCCTACCACACTTGCAGCTGATAACTTACCAGCCAAATACCTAAAATTAGCAGCAGAAGCTATTTCCTACCGTGCCTTAATTCTTATTAATTGGTCAGTTCTTGAATGTTATGTCCCATGTATCTGGAAAATCTCACATATAATTCCCTTACATAAAGGTGTAAATTCAACTGAACTCCCAAATTACAGGCCCATCGTCATTCTTTCTCCACTATCCAACCTTCTAGAAAGATGTATTTATTCAGAACTTTTACAATATTTCACAAACAATAACCTACTGGCCAAATCCCAACAAGGTTTCAGACCCTATCATAGTACCACAACTACCCTCCTCAGCTTTACCAACACCATCAATCAATTCAGAAATGAAGGAAAATAGTCTTTCTAGATATGTCTAAGGCATTTGATACAGTTTCCCACCACAAGTTTCTGACTGTTCTCACCAACCTAAATCTCAGCCCCTCTGCCTTCACATGGTTTCAAAGTTACCTAGCAGGCAGTCAGGTGGCTAGAAGACCTCTCCCCCCTACTCCCAGTTACACTAGGAGTCCCAAGGGATCCATCCTTGGTCCTCTTCTTTTCAGTATCTTTACTAATGACATCAACACTGCCCACCCCCCAGCTTCCATTATCCAATATGCTGATGACTCTACACTTATATGCACCGCATCAACCATACAACAGCTTCAAGACATAACCCAAAAGTCCTTCACTGAAATTGAACAATGGCTAACAGTTCCCAGCTCATATTCAAACCTAACAAAACCAAACTCGTGACCTTTCAGCTCACCAGACCCTCAGAACCCCCACCCACCTTCTATATCATGACTAGCAAAAATACAAAAATTACTCCAGAATCACAGACAAAACTATTGGGGGTCATAGCTGATAATAAACTAAGATTCAACTTACACATATCACAAACAATTAAGAGGATGCACAAAAATGGGGCACACTACACTATACAGAAATAAGAAATTTCTAAAGGATAGCTATTACCAGAACCCACCTCCTGTCAACACTACTCTTTACCTCACCCGTAGTTATCAATCTTAAAAAAACAGTCTTAGATAAACTCGAAACATGCTTTAACAAAATAGCAAAATTTGTCACAAACTCTCCACATATGACACACCATTGCCTCACCTTAAAAAACCTCTCCTGGCTAGAACTACCACAACTCTTAGCCTATAATCAGTTAATCATGGCACATAAACTACTTTATCAGTCTGAGAAAGTCCGAGCTCTTCTAAATATTTTACAACCCTATTCCAATAAACATATGCTTCACTCAACAAGTAAATCATTATTACAGGTTACCAAATCCACAAATGCTGCAGGAGATTGTCCATATTCCCACCACATAGCAAAAACTTGGAGTACACTTCCTCGGTCTATTAGAACCACTATCAATCCCACTCAATTTAAAAAAAATATACTCAAAAATTATCAAATAGACTCATGGCTTTGCTCATGCAAGAGTTCATGTTAGCAAAGAACTACTGCTACTAGTATACTCATAAAAATAACCAATAACCTAGTCATACACTTTCCCCTCACCCTACCTGCCCCCTGCCATGCATTGCAACAGTTCTCATCCTTATTACTGTCTTCCTTACTATTACTGAACATAATTTGATTATAACATAACTTGCCTATACTTATTAATTTCTTATTACTAACTGTAAACATTTACTTTATATTGTACTACCAACTGTAACCTCTATATAACAATTACCCTACAGTTTATCTTGCACTATATCTAGACTATCTGTATTAATTGGAAGAACATGCAAACTGTGCTAACTCTACATTTATTCTTATTGACTGTGTTAGTTTTTTTAATTGCTACATCTATATCATGTTTCTTCGTCATGTCTAAGTAATTTTTATGTATTGTTTGCTATCGTGGAGCTTCATGCCCCAGGCCTCCACTGAAAATGGGTTTTAGCCCAGTCGCACTTTCCAAGTAAACAAATGTAAACTAAATAAAATAAATAGATACATTTATGCCAGATTCTTGAGTTTGTTTACAATTCCATAGTCAGATATTGCATCAAATGCCTTGGCCAGAGTAAAGTAGGCAGTATGCACTGTTTTGCCTTCATCCATTGCCTTGGGGACTTTCTCAAAGAAGTCTACCAGGTTGAGTAGGCATGATCTTCCCTTGACAAAGCCAAACTAAGTTGGGTCCAGTATCTGAAGGTTTCATAGGATCATAGGAGGTTACTAGGCTAACAGCCCCGGGGCCCTAACAAGCCTAGCAAAGTTCAATCCATGTTCCCAAGGGTGTCTGGTTCAAGCAGAAACTAAAATCAGCACCTATTGTTGTCCAAGAGGGACACAGGTGGAACCCCTGGGGTGAATTTCTTGTTATCCATCCAATCATCCAAACTGCGCTTAAATAGGGTGAATGAGGGGCTTTGTTTAACATGAATAGGAAGCTTGTTCCAATGGTGGGGCAACCTCTGTGAGACAAATCTCTCTCGCCAGCAAGTTCTGTTGATGTCACATACCAGGTTAAAGTCCTTTGAGCGAGTGACCCCCACATGTGCCATTTAACTTGCGAATGTGCAGCATTTCCAATAAAGCTGGGTCAGAGATGGCTCTTTATGCAAGGCACAGGTCACCTCTGATCAGTCTGTATGATAAGTGACAGTGATTTCAGTCTGTCCACATAAGACAGATCTTGAAGACCCTGAATTTTCTTTGTAAGGAACTTTTGTGGTCTTTCCAGTTGCTGCAGGTGTTTGGAAAGGAACATACCAAAGGAAACATTGTACTCTATTATTGGCCTGATGAGGGAAGAGTACAGGGGAGTTATAACCTCTTTTATTCTGGAGGCAATGCCCTTACTTATGAGGGGAGCAGTATAAAATGCTCTTCTTACCTGTGTGTTTCCTGTCATTATTTATAATTTCCATGATAATTCTTTCCATGGCTTTGCATATGAGACTAGTCAGACTTATGGGTCTGTAGTTTCTGAGATCTGCAGATGGCCCGCCCTTGGGCAGAGGGATGACCATTGCAGTTCTCCATTTGTGCAGCACAAAGCTTGACTGGAAGCTATTGGTCCTGATTGGTTGTGTTTCATGCTATTTAGGAGGCATTTTGAATATTATTGAGACCTATTAGTGCTGTGTTCTTGGCCTTGGAGAGTTCATTTAGGACCTGGTCCATAGTAATAGTTGGGGGGGTATGTTTGATAATATTTCTTGAGGGATGGCTGATGAGAGGGGGGCTTAAAGTTAGTGCTGAATTTGTCAAGTTGGAACATTGCATCTTCCAGTTCCCTGTGGGTGGATCCTTTTACAATTAGTTATACACATTCTAGTTCACCACCATTAAGTTTGTGGACATGGCTAAAGAAAGCCTCCCAGGCCAAGGTTATCCTAAGCCAGGGAGGCTATACTTGCCTCAAATTAGGCTTTGGCAGACTTGATTTGCCTTCTGATTTTTTTTGTTTATATTGATGAGGGAGTTTTTATCCTGTTGAGTATTACATTTCCTAACTTTTGCCATGATTTTCTTCCTTCTGTTGTACAGCCTATTTATTTTAGGATTTCTTCAGGATGGCTTGTTTTTTGTTTGTTCTGAGCATTTTTCCTGTGGATAGAGTTATCTCGATGCTTCTGTCAACATGATTATACAGAGTTTCCTGTGAACAAATCCATCTGCAATTGTTACTGAGTATAAAAAAGCACTCCTTTTAGACAGACACACTACAGGGAAATTCTTCTTTCGCTGTGCTAACAAGAGTTCGGAATAGATTATATTAAGTAATGGGATGCAGGAGCATATCCATCTGTATAGGGGTTTTACCTTGCATGTGAATCCAGGATTCAAATTCCACTCTGAATCCATTTTTTTCTAAATCATGAAAATGATGTGTAACTCTTGGATCACGTAGCTTGTATATTTCTTCAGGATACACTGTGCTTTCTCAATGTTTATAAGTGCAGATCTTATCTTAGCTATTGATAATGTTCCTTAGCTAGGAAGTGCAACTTTATAAGCAACAGTGTTATGTTTAACGTGGGGGGTGTTGTTTTTTCAGTATAGAAGGCCCAGTTTTGCATACAAGTAAAAAGTCACTTAGCGATGAGCGAAGTGTAAGGCAAGAGGAAGAAGAGACTGTTCAGATAAGGTGATGGTATCAAAATAATAAATAAAAAAAATACATTTTGTCATTTTTCCACCTCACAATCTATTAGCCCCACCCTACCCTACACATGTCATGTACCACTGTCATGTGTAGACCAGCTCTCATGACTATAACAATTTAGTACTTTTTCGAAAAGAAAAATGCTCTCATAACTGTAATACTTTTGTGCTTTTTCGAAGGGGGGGCCTATCATAGTTGTAACAGCTTAGTTATTTATGAGGGGGGGGATTTTGACTCTGCCCTTACTATGGAGCATTTTACTTGTCCCTGCAATGAAGAACAAACTAATGGTGTTTTATGAATCTATGTAAAACTAACTCCATTATTTTTTGAATTGTTATATTCATGAACCTGATGTTAGTACTAGGGGTCTACAAGGCAATGCGCCTTCTTTGCCTTGTTCATAGGTTCATAGACATTCACTAGGCTAACGGCCCTAGAGACCTTACAAGCTTAGCCATATTTATCCCGAGTTGCCCCAGTTGTCTGTGGTTAGGTGAGTGAAGTTTGCAGAGATAAGGGTCTATTATAGTTAATGATTTTCTCTGCCCTAGAGGGACATGGGCACCACCCCAGGTGTGAATTTATGATCACCCATACATTGATATAGGTTGTGTTTGAAGAGGGTCAGGGAGGGTCTCTGTTTCACGTGAATTGGAAACTTGTTTCAGAGAAGTGGCAGTCTCTGGGGATGTATCTAACTCTCCATCATGACCTGTACATGTCAGAGGCTAGGTTAAGATCCTTGGAGTGAGTGAGCCTCACTCAGTTTCATTTATGAATGTGTAGCATTTCTATCAGGGCTGGGTCAGAGACTGTCCTGTAAGCCAGGCACAGGTCACCACTTAGCAACCTCTAGGAGAAAGAATACAGTGACAAGGCTTTTAGTCTTTCTGCATAAGACTTGTTTTGTGTACCCTGTAATTTCTTGGTCAGAAACCTCTGTGGTCTCTCCAGTTGTTGCAGGTGTCTGGTGGTGCACATGGAAAAGGGATAATTTTACTCACTTATTGCTCTGATGAGGGCTGAGTATAATGGAATTATAACATCCTTAGATCTAGATGTAATCCCTTTACTTATAAGATGTGCTACATAGAAGGATTTCCTTACTACTGTGGATGCTTTGTTGTCAAAGTTCAGGTTGCTGTCAACCTGAGTACCCAGATCACATACCACTGGGTCTACGTTTGGGGGGTGCTGTCTATAATGTAATTAACAGGCAGTCAGCTTTCTCAAAGGGAATAATAATGCGTTCTTTTGCATTCAGGCTTAATCCATGGCTTTGGCACCAATCTTTTGTCTGTGTTAACCCTGTCTGCAGTATATTAACATCACTGAGGGACTCAATGATTGCTCCCAGTTGGCAATCATCAGTGAACATGGTCAGCCACAGGCCATCCAAGTTTGCCTGGACTTCAGAGAAATAAATTCTGTACAGTAAGTGGGCCACCACAGTACCCTGTGGTATGCCATTGGTGACCAGTCTTTTGCTAGAGGTGAAATCACCCACTTTGACACTATGTGTCTTGTGGGTGAGCCAGTTGTCTACCCATCTGATAATGTAGTAGTTAATTCTCAAGTGGGAGAGTTTCTCTATAATACTTGAGTGAGAGATTGTGCCAAATGCCTTTGCTAGGTTAAGATAAGTGGTGTGCACTCATAACTGTGCATACACACTAGCAAACTTTAAAACTTTGAACTATTTTCACATTTTATTACATGCATGACTATATAAATATATATATGTGTGTGTGTGTATGTTAACATGTAATCGTCCCTCAGTCCTTTTACTACTAGACCATTTTTTAAGCAGTGATGTGGTGCTATGGCCTGGCTAAAAATACATCCCCTAAACCATATATAACTAGCTGTAATTTAGATATGCCCTTTTACACATACAGATGTCTAGAGAGCAGTAGAGGATTCTGCATGCTCTCTTCTTTTTTCTGTACATTTATTTTTTTGTTGTTGCGTCATTTCCTTTTAATATAGATGGAATTTGGATACCCTTATAATGTATTAGTGTATATCTTTGTGATTTGGATGTCAGTGAAAAGTGCTAACTGCTTCCAAGTTTGTGAAATAGATTATGGCACATTTTTGCCTTCCTACCCTTTACAAAGGGAACAAGGAGTGATCATTCACATAAAGCCCTTCGGTAGTGTAGCTCCCATTCAGAGGCAGTGGTCCTGAAAAATGGTCTACACATAATTAATTTTTCTGATTGCTCATTTTGACTAATTAAGGGTCACTGTAGAGCTAAAGAATATTGTGGCACTCAGTGGGCACATGGGAGAGAAAGCTGTTCTGAATACAGGCCGGACTGTCTCAGACACACACACACACTTACTTACTTCTCTCTTTCACTATGAATACTTTTGGGTGATTTGCTGAATCTTAAGTTCACTTACTGCATGTCTTGGAAGGCGAGCAAAAACTAACATGATGAAAAATGCCTGGTCAGTCATACAAAGTTTACATACACTATAAAGAAGACATATAAATAAGACATTTTAGCCTAGAATTGAACCAGGACATAGCCATCCTTATGTGTATACACACCAGGAATCCACCTACGGTGTCTTTCATCTAGACACACTAATAAACAGCTATCACTACACTTTTCAAATAGTTGCAACTGCAGCTCCCTGTAGGGGAGATACAGCATACCTGACCTGACAGCAATTTGCAAGCTTTTCATTCTCTCCCACCTACAGTCTAGTGAATCAGAAAGTTTGATTATATGGCGGGATGGCAAATTTTAAACATGAAAGTGAATTATCATTTTTGTATTTTGAAGAGTCTGTAGTCATTCATAGGGCTAGTATTTTTTTTCTGGGAGCAACCAGGTATTATGTACAGTGAACAGTATTACAGGACTAAAATGGAGTGCTGTGTGGCAAGGTAACAACGCTGTGCTTCTGTGAAATAGAGTTGAAGTTATATTACTGTGGCCACTATTTTAATTTTTAATTTTTTAATTTTGTTGTATTACATTCAGATGTCTGTGCTTGGTACAGCTGGGTGATGTCTGCGAATGAAAATTACACTACTATTTGCTTATTAGTATGGCTTTGTAGGGCAAGCTGAAGAACTTTATTGTGGCTACTGTTTTTATGAAACAAAGGTGAAATATATGACTGTAGCCATTGTGATCTTTTTCTTTGATAACCAGACTTTTGGGTTGTGACACAGTCAAGAGATTGACTATACTAACTAGTTAGGTAAGGGAATGTCTGTTGATGAAAGTTTTTTTTTTGTCATTTGCTAATTTAAAAAATCTGACTTTGTAGGGCTAGTGTGCATTGGTATTAAGTAAGTTGTAATACATTACTGTAACTAGTGTACAACTGTATGAGCAAACTTGAAGTACATCACTGTGGCCATATTATTTTGTTTTATTTTCAACTGAAATCTGTCATCTAAGGTGTATTAATTCAGCAGACATGCTGTACCTGCTGGTCAGAGGGTCGTCTTTGGATGAAGATGAATGACCTTCAAGTGATGATTAAGTTATAAAAGTTAATCCAGCTTTTTAGGACTAGTGTGCATTTAAAAGTAAGTTGGACTATTTTACTATTGACTATTGTTACATGATAGTGAGATGTCCAAAGTCAGGAATGTATCTTGTACTTGATGGGCATGTAGGCTGTCTGTGGCAATGTGACTTATTCCTGCTGCTGTTTGATTACTGTTAAAGGAAAACTCCACCATAGACCAAAAAAAGTCTGTTTTTTTTTTCACTCTGTCTTTGTTTCCTGATCTATGTTAACACCTCAGAATCACTCTACGTGCTTTATTTATAATTTTAGCCTGTTTTTCACAACATGGCTACCAATGGGGCTTGATGTATCAACGTGATCTTGTTCTCCCTCAACCCTTTCTCGTTCCCATAATGCTTTCTATGACTCATGCCAGACATCAGGAAGTAACTGTGAATTTCCATGTCATTGACATATAATGGGATTTGTGTGAGTCACTGTTATCTTCTTTACCTTTTGTAAAAGGACTGCTTCTTTTCTGTCTCTAATCACCCTCATTTATGTTTGGCTCAGACCTTGTTTTACACTATACTTAGAAATTATCCATCTACAGCCAGAAAAGTAACTAAATTGCAGGTCTTTGTTCAGGGTTTTCTTTTATAGTCCAGGAGGAATTGATTCTGCAAGGGTCTCTCAGTGTAGTGACACTTTTAACACCTCTGCAGTAGTGTGGGGGGAGGGGACTGTCAATTCATCTTGAACTACAAAAGAAAACCTTTTGTGTCCTCCTCAGCAAATAAACTGTGGCATGGATTTTCAGAAGTCACTTTATCAAGATGGTTGTCTGTTTGCATTACACATTTATACAAAGAGAAAGGTTTAGTCGTATCTAAACTTGTCAAAGTTCACTCTACTAGAGCTATGGAAACCTCAACTACGTTGTTTGCCAGAGCATCTGTTGGTGATATTTTGCAGCTGCCACTTGGTCAAACGTTCATACCTTCATAACCCATTGTAAACTAGATTTACTCTTGAGAAGCAGGGCAGCTTTTGGTTCAGCTGCCCACCAAGAATATTCCTCCATGAATCCACCCAAACATTACATTAGCCTAGACCCTATCCCATCCATTGAGAAATGGATGGAAGAGACAGCATCAGATATGAAATTCATGTACTTATCATATGAACAGATCTGTGTGGTCAGTTTCTATCCTTCTTCAACTTCCCTCCCTGATTTTGAAAGTCATTGTTCCTTAATCCTGGTTTGACTAAACTAACCTATTCTGAAGGCCCTCCAAATGCACTTTTTAATTCCATATTAGCTTATGAACATTCATGTTACCTGTGGATAATTTTTTTATAGTATTATAAAGTAGTACTAGTAATGCTATAAATGATTATATGGCATTATTAGTATTATTCTTATGTGGTCTATATATTTGGGCAAGGTCGTTCTAAGGTAATGTTGGGCTTTGCAGGGGGTTAAGGGAGTGAGTCTGAGCTTGGGATCTAAAGCCTTGAGTTGCTAAAATGGATCTGAGGTTGGATCCAAAGACCCATCTGTTCTGGAAGGATGGAAGCAGACAACACAGATTTGTCATTATAGTAAGTATATAACTTTTGTATCTTATTGATCCGGTCAATCAGGTCCAACTTATGGGTCCTTGCACCACTGATTAAATCCAATCTGGGGGAAAATTTGTGCTCCAAAATCTTCCCTTCCCATAATCCCCTGCTCCCTGCTGACTATCCTAAATCTTGTTTATTACCTTCCAGAGTTGCAGGAAGATCTTAGTAGACAAGTGCTCTGCCACTTAATGGAGTTTTTTAACAGAGTTTGGTTCATTATTTGTAACTATGAATCATAGAGCAGTTCCTCTTAGATAACTTTATATTTCCTTAAGTTTCTATAAGTGTTTGACAATTTTCCTGCCAGTTAATAACCTTTCATCTAGTTGGTCTTTTTTTCACCGTCTCCCTTCCTGCATTTATAGTATACGTATGTATGGATATATATATATATATATATATATATATATATATATATATATATATATATATATATATATATATATGGGACTAGGACACATGCTCGACTAGCATATGTCCGAATCACAAAACATTGAACACACATACACGAAAGCGCTTAACATCGAAAAGCGCTTCCATGTATGTGTAGTTCAAAAAAAAAATCTACATTTCTGCAAGGGGGCTTTGTCCCCCTGCACCCCCACACCCCCCTACTTTAATATTCTCACTCCGAGATCGCACTACAGTGGAGAAAAGGGAATTTTCCCTTACCCGCACTGTAGTCCGATCTACAAAACAGGCACACATACACGGAAGCGCTTTTCGATGTTAAGTGCTTTCGTGTATGTGTGTTCGATGTTTTGTGATTCAGACATATGCTAGTCAAGCATGTGTCCAGATCCGATATATATTTATGTACACACACATTAGAGAGAGAGGGGGAGAGAGAGAGTGTGTGTGTGTGTGTGTGTGTGTGTGTGTGTGTGTGTGTGTGTGTGTGTGTGTGTGTGTGTGTGTGTGTCTATTTGTTTGTTTAAGAATACCCACAATGGGGATAGCCATCCGTCAGTATGCAACTTGGCTCCAGATGATTGTCACTGTTGAAGTGACACCCCAACCCTATGTGCAAAAATGGGAAAAGAGGATGTGGATGGATGGATGGATGGAAAGGATGGAAGAAAAGCTGCAGAATATGACAAAGTGTGAAAAAAATACAACATTTTTCTAGATGGTGTGGAGAGCCAGTAAAGGGGGGAATTGGAAAGAGGTGCTGCGGGCTACATGGGAGAACTGGTAACAGCAATAGTGCACCATGGATCCCTTTGCCCCTAGGTCTCCGTGTCACATAATAGAGGTCCAGAACTCAAGAACCAAGAACTGTGAGGCAAAAAGCTGTCACTAAGCAGCTGGTCCATTAACACTGGTGCTACCAAATTATAAAGCTGATTTAAAGAAAGAAGGTATATTAATATGCATGCTTGAAGGCAGACAGTGTGAAGCAGTATGTCAAAGCTTATTTTGTGACAGTAATTTTCATCATTGTGTCACTACATGACAAATGTTAGGCAGAACACAGTAACTGTTTAAAGCAATTTGGTATTCTTACTTATCTATCAGATCTGTCTGACAAATAGTACAAACATATCCAGTTGGGAAAACCTATGCTCATTGGTTAAAGTTTCAACATCACAGCTTAAAATGTGGTGGTGGGGCAGCTGCCCTGATCTTCAGTACCTGTACCAGTCGAGTTTGCATGCTATTCCATTGTTTCATGGATTTTCTGCAAGCACTGTTGTTTCTTTTACCTCCCATGAAACATGCTGGCTTATTATAAACTAGAAGTACTTTGACTGGTTCTTGATTTTGACTTCATATGTTTGCAAAAGTTGCTTAGTTCTCGTACCTTTTTTTTTTAATATTGTTAATATAACAGCATGCCTGCCATAGGTTCACATTGCAGTTATTTCTCCTTAATGGTGCTGTGTTGTACAAATTAGATTGAGCTGTCCTGCTTTTCTGTTAAGTGTCCTTCTGGTCCTCCAGGCCCCTGTGCTTCTCCAGACCCTTTTTATATTTACTGCTCAATCTTATCTTTTGCCCATGCAGAAAATGGTGGCAGATGATCTGACTTCATGACGAATGATGGGGTAGGACAAGGTGGGTAGTTATGAGGTACTTTGTACTAAAAGTTTGTATGGAGATAGACTTTGAAATTTCTTGGCCAGTGATTCATGCTTCTTCACAAAGAAGGAGATCAACTGCATTGAACATTTATTTTGTAGAAGAGCTAGAGGTAAAATGCATGGCACAAACGCAATAAAACTGTGCTGCTGGAGAAAGGGCTAGCAGAGTCACTGATCGGGTAGGATGTGAAATTTCGTTTTGGTTATTAGCAACAGGCAGGCTAGTTAGGATACGTGGCTCATATATGCCAACAGTTTCTGTGACAGTAACTGCTGCTCAAAGCAAAATGTTTGAATGTTCATTTTTGCAAAAATGTTGGTTGTTTTTCTTTTTTTTTTTTTTTTTTTTTTTTTGCTGATGGTGACTGAGATAGCAAGTAGGTCTCAGATTAAATTGTCACAGTCTGGCTACAAACTCAGCTTGCACAGATGGGCTATAACTCTTCCATCTAGATGGCACAGTAGTGCAGCAGTTAGCTTTACATCATAGTGCATGATGCTTCTTTTTATATTCCATTTCGGAGTAAATTTTGTGCAGTCCACCTGTCCTACCTGTATCCAAGTGGGTTTTTGCCAGATGCTACCAATTTCCTCTTCCCACATGTCAAAGACATGTCGATCAGTAGATGAACAGAATACCTATACATATATAATATGCGATATATCATGTATGCATACTATTTATATATATATATATATATATATATATATATATGAAATGCATGTGTTTGTACATATGTATGCATGTACACACACATGTATATATGTATATATATATATATATATATATATATATATATATATATATATATATATACCTAGACAGCGGTGGTACAGCGGTAGCATTGTTGCCTCACAGCAAGAGGTTCTCCTGTTCGATTTTCGGCTGGAGTGCCTTCTGTGTGGAGTCTGCATGTCCTCCCCATGGTCGAGTGGCCTCCGAAAGACATGCATGAATGGGTGTGCCTTCGCTGAAGGTTGGGCATCTGGCTGGCAACTTGGCACCATAAAAATCTACTGCCAATCATTAGCAGACAGGAGTTCCTCTGTGGCGAACCCTAACCGGGAAAAGCCGAAAAGACAAACAACAATATATGCTGCAGACTTGGTAGCAATTGTTATTTTTTGAGAAATAGCCAAGCATCCTTACCACATCATGTGCATTAACATCTGTAGTCGGAGAAGGAGGAGTAGTAGTGCACGTAACTTGTCATGCGCCAGAATGCATCGTTTGTCAGGGGTATCCAAGGGATCTCTACCAGTTTCTCCCTGTACAACAACATTACTGGAGGTGGCATTATTTTTGGTCTGTACATTTAATTACTTAATGGGACTGACGTCACGAGAAAAACATTGTCTTTATTTCATTTTGTTGCTTTCTTAGCCTCAGACTTATCTGATTAATGGCTGGCTCTTGTCACATTGGCTTATGCATATGTGTTGCTTATCTATCTGTTTGAATGAGAGGAGTGATTCCTACAAAAGTAGTGAAGAACATCAGCCAACTAAGCAGAATTTACTCCTTTGCTGGTTTTTAATTTACCTTCTTTGGCCTTCTGGAGTTGTCATTACCACCCCTCGAATTCCAGAATGATTTAAATGTGAGGCAGTATGCAGCACTGATCTTGCAGGCATTCACAAATGTTTCATTATCCTGTCCAATGCAATTCATTCAGTCGATTACTTTTGTATAATGACTACTTCTGATTCCTGAATCCTGAACATCTAAATGAAGGCAATGATTAACTCTGGAATTCTGCTTTGCTTTCCTGAACCCTGAATGCAGCTTTTACTTGTAGCTTGTGTCTCTGTGATATCCTGCTCCTCTGGATTACTTACGGTACCATTTCACTGACGTGATTATAAGGTATGCTAAAACAGAACCATTTCCTGTTCCTCCAGGGAAAAAGATACCATGTGCAGAAGAAAAACTGGCAAGAGCAAATAAACAATTCAGCAAAGGTAAAGGTGATCCTGAAAAGTTCCCATGTTGCCTAGAAAAGAAACAGTAGAAAATCATTTAAGGATAATGAAAAAGTAGTTACAAATGAAGTTTCTGTATGTGTGGTTGGTGACTGTAGTGTGCTGTTACAGATAAGAATAAAAAGTTTAGAATATAGAGATTGGTGAGAGTAATTTCAGATTTCTTTCTAGAATGTTTTAACTGCATTCCAGTACAAACATAGCAATGTAACCCCCCCCCCCGCCCCAAAAAAGAACCAAAAAAAACAAAAACAGAGAGGGCCTGTCACTCACTGGTACACTCTTAACCTGAATATGGAAGCTGGGGGGATAAGTAAAGGTATATTTTATGCAGATGTGAATTGCACAGAATGACAGCAGTGATTCATACTAAAGCTGTGAGAATGCTTTATTCAGTTTTGTTAGGACAGCTCTTGTAAGTCTTCTAAATAATTTCTTCCAACTGGAGGCCATAAGAATATCAGATTATTTATTTATTTATTTTGTTTGAGGGTAACACACACTGCTATTTTCAGGAGCCATAGCTATGCCGTTTATGTTCACATTAACTTTTATGACTCTCACTTTTCACATTCCATTTGCTTTCCTGTAGAGCAAAAATTATTTGGAATGTCAGACTAAAATAAAAAAATGCATATGACACAAGAGGAGGATCGTCATCTGAATGCTTATCCAGCTCTAACAGAGACCAGAAAGGAATGTCTGTGCACTACAGATGGGCTTTGTATCTTTGCTGTTAGCTCAGATGTACTAAATGTTCCTGTTAAAAGCAGTACTCACAATAAGAGACTACATCATGCCTTAAAAAAAAAAAAAGTAAGCAAATAATGTGGATAAAGTAGGTTGCATTCTTTGTGCCTTCATCAATGGATGTCGAACAGTAGACCACTAAAATAACCACTGGCATGAAACGATAGAAACCCTAGTACAGTGAGGTTATTGACCTGGCACAGCACAGGCATTAGAGAGAAAGGCTTATTAGACTGAAGGGAGATTTAAGCAGACGTTATTTTCTCTCTCTTATTTTTTTCTGCCTTGGAAGCCTGTTTCATTGATGATAAGCTTATCCTGAGCAGTTGCCTCTAGGAGGCTGAGAGCACAAGGTATGATACAGAGAGAAGTAACAGGTAAGACACACAAGAGTGCACATCCAATAGATTTTGGCCCTGCCTATCTGAAGAAGTCTGAAGAACACATAATCTCACATCTGTAATTATGTAACAAGGTTAAGTGGCTGCTTCAGGGGGATCTTTTCAGCCGTAACCTTGGCACAGTATACCAAAAACATGGCATGATGAAGAAACAGATGATATACAATGCAAGTAAATATAAATCATTCATATAGTGAGATGTAAAGCGAGTGTGTAACATACTTATCCATACAGTGTGGAAGGGAGGAAAACCGCCAATACAATGAAAAGCATAACTTGAGTAAACACTAATTAAATAGCATGTCCTGTCTATACAATGTGTAGTGTACAGAGTGACAAAGCATGTACAGAATAAAGCAAGAGAGTCAATTCACTTAGCATAACAGCATATAGTTAATCCAAAACATATACTCTACATTTGTGTGAAGCGGCAGAAAAATGTGGGGGTTATGTGAGTGGCATAAGGTGAAGGAGTGAAATAAAGAAGAGAATTTATAGAAAAATAAGATCTGCCCAAATATAACCCAGTTTTCATTAACCTTTAAGATTTAGCTTGCTGCACATGCTCTGCTTGATCAATCAGATTTTCCCAGGCCACCTGGGTTACCTACCTTGCTTCGATACCCTGTGTCTCTCTCCCATATTCTCCTAGTTCTTCCTGCTGTTAGAGTCTAAATTGGCCCAATCCCATTTTCAGAAAAACCTTAGAAATCATTTCCAAATTTGATTCTTCCTGTTGCTTTCCGTCATAGCTAGAATAATTGGTGCCCTTGGCAATTCCCAACCCAAAGATGACCACAAAAGATATAAATACATTAATTTGAAAAGCAACAATATTGTCTGTTTAAATGAATGCCAGTAATACATTTGCACCTCATTAATAGCTCTTCTGAAATGCCAATTATCCCCTTTAACAGGTTGCACCTGAGACGGCTGCTACCTTCGACCCCCAGCTGTGCCCCTGCATTCTTTCAGGTGTTTGAGAACGTTGTCATTGCAGTTTGATTCTTACTTTGCGTTTTGGGAGTTACGCTGTAAAGTATGCACCTTTTTTTTTCTTATGCTAGAATGTTCCTGCCCTTCATTTTCTCTGCTGTGGTTAGTTGGGCATTGGCCCTTTTTAGCTGTTATGACTTTGATTTCTAACAACTGTGACTTCATTTATGTTTGCAGATAGTGATGGTACATGTGTTTATTGTCACGGTCTTCAGCATGAATCTGAATATTGTGAAATTTTTGCAAAGTTTAATGAGGCAAAGGAAGTAACTTTTCACTTGTTTATTAGATCTTCAAATTAAAGTAAAGTCCATCAAACGTCTGTTTCCAGACAAACGTCAGTTATTGTTTCTGACACTTCTAAACATAAGGAGGGAGGAGCTTCCCCCTTCTCCATGGTACTCAGTAGTTCTCCAGTAAAGCCAGGTTCTTCAAGGCCTGCTCAGCTATCAAAGTTAGCGAAGTCTGCCACACATTTCATAATGGAAGAGAAACCTGCTGTGCCTTCTTTCACAGGAACAGATGTTCAGGCATATCGAGGTAGCATTCTCCTCCTGTTACTACTAGTACTTCAGTTATAGTAGTGAGCTCGACATCAGGACAAGCATCTATATCTGCCCTTGCATCAGATTGAGTGTATTTATATTCTCCCCCACCCCCTCCAGACAAGAGGTGTCATACTCTTTAAGTCATTGACTATTCTCAAACAGTTTGGTCTATCATGGAATTTGCAAAGGTAGGCAACTTTGCTGCCACCATCTCCCAGATCTCAGAGAGGCAAGAAGGATTTGATGGGAGCACCCATTTCTCCCCATATTTGTATTGCAGGAGCAATTGGATTTGGCAGTATGGGTGCCAGAATGGCATTCTTTATGGTTAAATATTTCTTTCTTTCTTGGATGCTGGATTCCAAACATGAGCTATTTGAAGTATGGTGGGCTTGTATCTATTGCTGTGTTGTTAGGACCCTTGTCTCTGATGAATTAGGTAAGTCCAGTGGTGCCTGTCAGTGGCCTTGCATTAGCTCACCCCGCTCAAGCCAGCCTGCTTGTTCCAGTATCAACCCCTTAGTGGGCTGTAACTTTGGCTACTGCAGGTCTGGGACAGACACCTCTGATACTTGTTCATCCTCCTAGTTATACTGTATTGTATCAGGTGCAGGCTTGCCTAAACTGAATAAGCCAACATTGGTGGGGCTGACACAGGAATAACTAGCACATGCTGCTCAGGTTCTGCTGGGTTTATGGCATCCAGTGTCAGTGGTCCTAGTGTGGTCTACCTCCAGCACTGTTTGTATGTAGGGTGTCACTGTGACCTTGCAGGCTACAGTGCAAAAGCTTCAAAGAGTTGCACCCCTGCACACCTTGGTAGCAGCTCTGTGACATGTCAGACTTGGGACAACTAGCTTCTTCTCAAGGAACACTTCTTCATATGCAGAAGTTTCTGGAGAGATACCAAGAATGTTGGACAAAACATTCACCATATTCAGACCCCCCCAGTGGAAGTGAGGATTATGAGGTATCCATATCCCCTGCTTCATCTGTCTAGGATCTAAAGTTTAGTGAAGTTTTACAAATGAGGGAGAAGAGAAAAATAATTGACCCTGTCAAGACACATTTTCTTCACAGAACCAGGCATCTTCTTGGGTGGTCTTTCTTTCTTTCTTTCAGGTGACATCAATAGAGATGCAGTAAAGACTGCATGAGACAAAGCATATACTCTGGCACTGTGTCTGAGGAGCTCTAATAGGACTTTTAGACCGCCACTAAACTGGGCAGTTGCGAGCATAGACGCCCAAGAAAGACAGTTTTGGCAGCCACCCTAGGGTGGAATCCTGCTGCTTGGTCACAGCCTCTCCAACCCCCCAACAAGCAATCAAGGGATCTGGACAAACAGAGGACTGGACCTTTGTTTCGTAATTCAGTGCCCTAAGACACAATGTTGATCTTACGCAGGTGCTCTGCTTTCATAGAGACAAGTATTATTGCACAGTACTGAGGCCTTGTCATTTGTAGGGGATGAGTTGGTCAGTGTGTCAGTTTAAGAAGGTGTTTTGATGGGGCATTCTATTATGTAGGTTGTTAGTTGCTCAAAAAGACAATAAAACTATCGGTTATCATTCTGTTATCAAACCACTGCCAAAGAGCCAATGTGACTGTTGTGCTAAGATAACATTTTACTTTTTGGTCGGTGTCTTTGCTAAGCAGTAAATGCTCTAGTCTGAGGACAATTCTCAACCATATCCTGGGTTGTATTGCATAAAAGTAACACTGATGCAACAGTTATTTAATAGGTGTTTTATAGCACAAAATCTAGAATACAAAGGTGTACCTGGAGTTAAACTGACAGCAGTAAGTACAACAGAATGAAAACATGCACATACTTAAGGGTTTTAATCTTAAATAATACAAGTACTAAGGAGACATCATTCTAGGCTGGATTTTGCAAATCGCAGCTCTCACCCATTATCTTGTGGCAATCCAGGAAATGTAGGTGTGCCGTACTACCATATTTGGTAACAACAAGAGGAAGAAAAAGAAAGAGAAGTTCCTCCACGAGAAGCAACTAGAGCCCATATTACCAGTGTCTGGAATGCAGCCAGACTGATGTATCAGATATGCTTGCAGTTTATAGTACGGTTCCTTGGAAGATTAAAGCACTTTGTGGCTTTGAATTGCTTTAATATTAGATGAGAGCTTATCCTGTAGAAGAAGGGTCCAGTAATACAGCAGCTGTTTCCCCAGATTTTTGCTGACCACGTTGTATGTGAAGACTGAGACCATCATGCAGTGATGAGTGGTGTAAATAAGGAGATGTTGGGGGGTTCTGCACTTTAACTCCTCCTGCTTCAGCAAATCTTGGAGCATCATAATAGGGAGACCATTAGGTTTGTGTAGCAGTTTT
The DNA here is from genome assembly GCF_019279795.1 of Protopterus annectens. Lineage (NCBI taxonomy): Eukaryota > Metazoa > Chordata > Ceratodontiformes > Protopteridae > Protopterus > Protopterus annectens. Next base: position 1,149,199,079 of record NC_056744.1, read on the forward strand.
ACAGTATACTGGAACTGGCTATGTCACACGTCATTTACTTTCTTTCTGGTTTGCAATAGGCAGGTAAAAGGAGGAAGGTAAATATTCTTTTTCCACTTTTCCCTCTTTCTGCATCCTCAGAGTGGCCATCCAGAGAGAACAAAGGCATGGGGTCTTGCTTCCACATTGGGGAGAACCCTTGCAAAAAAAAATGTATATATGTTGTGCAACACTAGAAGTGTCACTGTTTTGAAGTTATTACTTCCCAAATAGGTTTAGATGTATTTCTTTCAATTGCTCACATGTTGAGTGACGTGACATTTAATCAACCGTAGTAAACCCGTCTGTGAGTTGAGCAGAAGTTGGGTTGTTGGGAGACAACTTTAAAAAAATTACATGCGGTGGTGCTCATAATAGAATGAGAGATAAACCAACATGCTTTACTGAGGTCCGAGTGCAGTCATTTTGTATTGTGGTAAATGGTTGAGCAAGCCAAGCTAATTATTACCCTCAGCATACTTAATGGGATATTAACTGGATAAATTGATAAACTGTGTCACATATGTACCTGCTCTTGTTCTTTTAAACGCATTTTCATTTCACTTGTATACACTTTGGCAGCAAACAGTTGATGAAGATGCTACAGATTTTTTAATTCTACTGAAGAATGCTTGATGCATCATATACACTTTTAGTTGTAAGAACTACAGAATTAGACTCCTAGATACAGTATTGATGAATATTACTACATTTGGAACTTACAAGCACCTTTGGGTTACTAGGAGGCCATCATTTGTTTGTAGTATGTAGCCAGAGACTATTTTGTATAGAAAGTAACATGCACACTATACAGCCCAACCTCTTACTCCATGAAATCTGGACATTCTAAAAGTAATCGGGGACAAAGGCATAAAATCAGTAACAGATTTGAAATGTTACAACCTTAGAACGTTCATAAAAGTAACAAGATTTACATTAACATGCATTGTATAAAGGATATGAAATCTTAACTCAAATGCCCATCAATATTTAATGAATTCAATTTTGAATTCTTGGCCAGAAAAAAAACAGCAGACCAAAAATGTGAAGAAAAAATTTAGACATTTTGTTTACTTTTGGGCAGTTTATAGGTACATACACACACACATAAACACACCATAACATTTTTATTGTATTTTACTAATACTAACTATGTCACAGTTGTGGTCTTATATATGTCATTGTTTCCCATCTAAGCAGTGCACTAAAACAAACTCTGATGATAATGTGAAGTAAATTCTACTTGCCAGTTGCTGTTAAATTAAAAAAAAATGTGTTCCTCCAATAGCAATAGCAATTTGAACAATGCAATCTGTTGTGTATTTGTTTTAATGACTGTTTTCTTTTGGATTATATAACCTTTTTTTTTTATTATTCTTGATTTTTATGGTTAAAGACTGAGGACCACATTAAGCCACTACAATTGTGCTAATAGTGCCAAAAGTGAGACGTTTCATACTTTCTTATTGTTCAGAAAATGCAATGTTTATACAAAACTCATTTAAAATGTGTCTGTGATTTTGGACCCCTGTAGCCCTTTTTTTTAGCTTTGTCCACAATCAACAAAGAAGTTGAGAGATAAGATAAGATGTAAAAACACTAAGAAATTATCCCAACATACTTTTTATTAAAAAGAATACACTCATGAATAATTTTTGTGAGGTTTCATGGGCAAGTGTTGCTATGGGAACAGCTTCAGTGGCACAAATTCAACAAGTTTTAAGTACAGATCTGATCCCAGATTGGAAATAATGCATTATATTAACTTGAGTAATTGAGCACACAGCAAAACCAGAAGAAACACTTCAAATGCTGAGTGTGCTGAAGTTTGTAATGAATAATGAAAGCAATCAGCATTTGGTTTAAAAAATATATATTTGTCTTGATTTTGAATTATACCAGTTGATTGAGGTTTAATGTGTAGTCAGCTAAATGGGATCAGGTTCAAAAGCTGTAAAAAAGTAATAAAATAATTACAAGCTTTACAGAAAACAAAACAAAAAGTGTGAGAGAGACACAAACAGCAGCTCAGCTCAAAATGCAACTTTAAAAGCTGGTACATGTAATATTTTATCACAGAGGGAAAGGATGAGACCAAAGATGCACAAACTGTAAAAAAACATCAAGAAATAAACTCGGAAGTGCATCTGATTTTGAGATGAATGCAAAATCAAAAGATGGTCCACAGTGGGAAGAGAAACAAGACTGGAATTGAAAGTTTACAGGAACAATGACACTGTGGATGAGGAATATAAGTGACATAAATAAAGTGGGTGTTACTTTGGTTAGCCTAAATTCTAACTGAATTTTAAACACTGGGATTGTCCCTTTAAGTAGTAACAATTAGGAATACATTGTTTAGTTTTGTTCTTTAAGTAGTCTTACTGGACACAAGTAATAACTTTTAGGAAAGTTAAGCTTAAATATCTTTTTTATTGTATTATACCTAAAATGTTTGTGTTGGTCATTCAGAGAATAAGAAATTCTTCTTGTAAAAATCAGGTGATTAAATTGCTAACAATATTAGGAAACATATGAAATGCTTGAATCTTAGCTTAAGTTAAAATAAATGCTGAGAGACACCATTTATTTCTCATTACCATCTTGAATATTTTACCAAAAATGTATTTTCATTTTGTTATAATTTACAATGACTGATGTTTGTTCCATAATAAACAGTGGGTAAGCATCCAAAGGTAAAACTGCTAACCCTTTCATGCAATTTGCTGTTGCAGTCTCTTTATTGACCAGACTACCATTCGGACTAACAACTTTGTGTGATTGCTGAGCCATTATCTTGTCATAAATGCATTACAAAAGATGTAGTCATTAACTTGTCCCCAAGTTTAACTTATAAACATGTAATGAGTGGTCTGGGCGTGGTATAGAATACAAACTGGGGGTCTGTGTTCAAAGCTTTCCAGTGATGTTTTTCGTGTTTCACTGTTGCAGTCATTACATTTGAGTAATCTGCTGGCAGGTTGCCCTCAGTCGGCCTGAATAACAAAGTCTTGGGTCCTGTTTCGGTTGCTGTCTCTTCTTCAGGTCGTAGGGGGTATAAAACATGCAGCCGATGCCATTTTAACCTGTCTTTCTTGCCGCATGGTGCCCGAAGCAGAAGCAGTTCGCAAGTGCTGGTCGGCCAACTCCTGAAATTTTAGTTTGAGTTTCAAAACCGAAGTCTTCAACTTAAAGCTAAGTACCCCGTTGGGGAAACTTTTTCTTGCTCCTTACCGATGTCAGTAAAAGTTAATAATTGTATTACTTGTGGGAAACAAATACCTCATAAGGATTTTCATTTGTACTGTATTCCTTGCCTCGGCCCCGACCACAACGTGTCTTGCTGTCGGTTTTGTTCTAAATTTAACCAACACACTATTAAGCGTATGTATATTTTTGCTTCTAAATATTTTGGCTCAAGATTTAACTATCCAGAAATGTCGTCAGTTAGCAATCTGACTACCAGAATCCACAGAAAACGCAAAGAAAAAGATAGAGGCATACCGTTGAGGTCCAAAACCGACAACGAAGCTTCTCCTAAGCCAGTCGCCGGAACTTAGTGAGGCACTTTCGCAGCCCCTGATGCCCACTACTTTTGATTCGCAGGCCTCTACCGAGACCCATTCAGAGTCCAGTATGCCGCAAGATACTTCAAGTCTTGAACCTGCGGATGTCTCTCCCTTAGATGGGTCTGGAGCCGTTGAGCAGGCAAATGCTTCTGAGGGTGTTTTCAGGCCTAAAGATTTGTATATTAAACAGACGCCATCATCAAAAACAAGGCCAAAACCAACTTCTATGTCTAAAAAACCAACGCATGGGCCACGTGTTCAGGCCCCTATGCCTAAAAAAACAAATGATCAAAATGACTGAGGATTTAATTACCTTAATCAGGGGTTCCCAAACCCCTCCTGCTAAGAAGCCTAGGCAAGGCACTGATTATGAATCTTCAGATCAGGTTTCCATTTATCCTGATTCCTCTTCTGATCAGGAATTTTCTATTCCACCCTATGAGGACTCTGATGCAGAATAATCTATCCTTTCTGCTTCTCCTCCTGAGGATTTTTCTTTTGGAGAAACTTTGCATACCTTAAGGGAACATTTTTATTGGGAGAGTCAGGATTTCTCAGAATCCAAAAAGAGGCTTAGGGATTTCCTTCTTCTTCCTCAGCATAGGCCTTTGGCTATACCTCCTTTTTTAGACATTGTTGATGATGTTTTCTCAGAATCCAGCATAGCTCCTGATTCCCTGCCTCCGGTTCCTAGTAAGCCAGCCAGATATTACAGGGCTCCTGACTCCCACAAGTTTCTTTTTAAAAACCCTACTGCTGACCCTGAAACAGTTTCTCAGGGTCCCAAGGGTGTTAAGGCTTCTACTGCTAAAAATCCTACCCCTTCTGATAGAGACTCCAGGGCTCTGGATAGATGGGATAAGAAGGTTTACACATCTGCAACCCTGGCAATCAGGGCTTTAAACTGTCAATTTCATATGCTTAAATATCAACAGCATATCATGGGCTTACTGAAGCAGAATATGATGTTGATTTCTGACTGCGTGGAAAATAAAGAGTTAGAGGATTTATTGCATTCAGCTGAACAAGTTGGAAAGCATACTTTGCAATGTGGTTTTGATTCCTTGGAGGCCTCTTGCAGGGCCACCATAACTGGATCTGTGATAAGAAGGCATGCTTGGCTCAAGGTGAAATATCCGCCTGATCATGTTAAAGCAAAATTGTTGGATGCTCCTTTAACACAGGACAGTCTATTTGGTAATAAGGCAGAAGAAGTTTTGAAAAAGATGGAAGACAAAGCTAAATCTATGCAAGCTGTAAAAGATTTCATAGAAGTGCAGCCACCCAGGTTCAGCAGGCACTGGCTTACTAAGAATTGGTCCTTTCCAGTACCCAACAGAGCCGCTCAGGTCAAACCCAGACACTCCAAAGGCTCCAGGTTTCAGTCACAAGGAACTTACAGAACAAAACAATGGGGTGCCTCCACCTCCAAATCTGGAAGTAGCAAAGCACCCCCCCTACGGTAAACGGTCTCAATGACTTTCCTCTGACATTTCTAAGCACTTATCTTTTGGCAGCCCCTTTGGGGGGAAAACTAGCACTTCATGCACGAAACTGGCATCTAATTACCCAGGACAAGTGGGTTTTAAATATAGTATCCCAGGGATACAGATTTCATTTCCACACATTGCCAATTCCAAACTGATGGCCAGATCTGCCTACAAAGCAGTGGGCAGAGGCCCAGAAACAAGTAATGTCCCTCATGGATATGGGGGCTATTCAACCAGTACCAGAAAAGAAAAAGGACAAGGTTTTTATTCAAGACTTTTCCTGGTACCCAGAAAAGACAATAATGGCGTCCAATTCTGGACTTATCCATTCTAAATATTTTCCTGGATATTCCACAATTCAAAATGCTGACTCTACAACAGTTACTGCCTATGTTGGGTAAGGATGCCTGGTTGGTAACTCTAGACTTAAAAGAGGCTTACCTGCATATCCCAGTCAGGGAATCTTGCAAAAGATACCTCCACTTCAAAGCAGGCTATTTGCATTACCAGTTCTCTGCACTGCCCTTTGGCTTATCTACTGTGCCCAGGGTTTTCACAAAGTGCCTGGCACCAGTAATTGCATTTTGCAGACAAAGAAACATTCAAATTTATTCTTATCTGGACGATTGTCTAATTCAGGCAGAAAACAAGGACACTCTTCTACATCATCTGGCATTTGTAAAAAGGCTTCTAACATGCCTAAGGTACACCATAAACGAAAAGAACTCACAACTGGTACCCTCTCAAATAATTAGATTTATGGGTGCAAGCTTAAATACAACTGCCCAGATGGCTTACAAACAAATTCAGTTGATGACATACTTCAAACAAGTGGCCACAAAAACCCAGCTATCTGCAAGACAAATTCTGCAGGCCTTGGGGTTCATGGCTTCCTGCATTCTACTAATTCCATATGCAAGACCGCATATGAGGAAACTTCAATGGTACCTAAAAAACTTATGGAGTCAACATTGCCACAGCCTTGAAACAATGATTCCTATCATTCCTTGCCTGCAACAGGAGTTCCTATGGTGGGCAGAGGCCTGTCACCAAAATTAAGGGACTGTCATTCATTCCACCCCCTGCCACCCAAACCCTGACTACAGACGCATCAGATTATGCTTGGGGGGCCCATATGGAAGGGAGATGCAGTCAGGGCAAATGTAGCCCAAATCAAATGCACATATCAACCAGAAAGAAATGCTAGCTGTACAGAATGCTTTGACAGCCTTCAAGGACTTTCTTCATCCAGGACAACTACTGATAAAGACGGACAACACCATAGTTATGTGGTACATAAACAAGCAGGGGGGGGTACCCACTCCTACCCCCTTTGCAGACTAGCCATGGCCTTCTGGAACATGGCCCTGACTTACCAAATATATCTACAAGCTCAATTCCTGCCAGGAAAGCAAAATACTCTGGCAGACAAACTAAGCAGAAATCTTATGGACCCACAGGAATGGAAAGTGGACCCACAAATCTTCAGCATGTTGACACAAAAATGGGGGATCCCAGACATAGATCTTTTTGCCTCTCCCCAAAACTATCAGTTGGACAAATTCTGCACAAGAATTCATCACAAAAAAGCTTGGTAAGTGGATGCTCTATCCTTCAGCTGGAAAAACCTAGCAGTCTATGCCTTTCCCCCTCTGCCTGTGCTCTCCAAGGTTTTACTAAAAGTCAGATAGGAAAAAACGAAAATGATTCTGATTGCTCCAGACTAGCCTCGCCAACACCGGTACCCGCTCCTACTCAATATGTCACACCTTCCTCCATGGTACCTGCCTCAGACACCTTATCTACTGTCTCAGCAGAACTATCAAATTCTGCACACTCAGCTCCAAACTCTGAATCTTGCAGCATGGCTAATCAACTAATTTCACCAGTCACATCTCTCAGTAAACCTGTGATGGATGTCATTTTGGAGGCAAGAAGGCCTAGTACTAGAAAATCTTATGCTAATAAATGGAAAAGATTCTGTGCCTGGAACCAAGCACAAGGAATAAACACAGCAATGCCCAATATTCCTCAGATTTTGCAATACTTAACTGAGATGCTTCATAAGGGCCTTTCTTTTTCTTCTATAAAAATCCATGCCTCTGCCATTTTGGCTCATTACAACACAGAGCCTCCCCTCTTTTCCCATCCCCTGCTAAAGCAGTACCTCAGAGGGGCCAAACATTTGAGACCTCCCAGGAGAGCACCAACTCCTGCATGGGACCTTAACTTTGTGTTGGAAAAGCTCACCCTACCTCCTTTTGAGCCAGCTGCTACTGCGGACATAATATTTCTCTCTTGGAAGACGGCTTTTCTTTTAGCAGACACTTCAGCTAGAAGGATTTCAGAACTACAGGCCCTCATGGCAGTGGAGCCTTTCATTGTGTTTTATCCGGACAAGGTGGCCCTCAGGACCAATCCAATCCTTCCTTTATGCCTAAGGTGGTATCCAGTGTGGCTCTTAATCAGGCCATTCATCTGCCAACTTTTTTCCCAAATCCACAGAACAAGGGGAGCAGATTCTGCATTCATTGGATGTACACAGACAACTAAGATTCTACTTAAACAGGACAAAATCTCTAAGAAAATCTGAGCAATTACTGGTGGCATTTGCTGCAGGGGCAGAGGGAAAGGCTATTTCAAAGCAGACTCTTTCAAAATGGATAAGCCTTTGTATTCGTTTCTGCTACATGCACCATGTTAAACCTTGTCCCCAAGGGGCTCAGATCCCATTCCACCAGGGCTGCATCTTCTTCTGCAGCCTTTCTCAGAGGAGTTCCTACCAGGGACATTCTAGAAGCTGCTACTTGGAGCTCAGTTCATACATTCACCAAACATTACCATTTACCTCTCTTCTCTAAATCCAGAGCAGGCTTTGCCACTGCTGTCCTGCAGGGCCTTATAGCTGCTCCTAATGCTGTATAATTCCATCCTCCCAACCATAGCTTTGGGATTCTACCCAAATGTAATGACTGCAACAGTGAAGCACGAAGAATATAGTACAGTTGTGTACACTTACCATAAATATGGATGTTCGAGTGTATTCACTGTTGCAGTCTGGGTTACCCACCCGCCAGACCCCAATTTCTCTCTTATTATACCTCTTCTTTCTTTTTACTATGCTCAAAAGCTTTTTTGGTGTATTTGCTTTAGTTGGAGGTATATTTTTTGTGTTCAAGAAAAACTGATTAAAATGGCATTGGCTGCATGTTTTATACCCCTGACGACCTGATGTCATGGAAGAAGAGACAGCAACCGACGCAGGACCCAAGACTTTGTTATTCAGGCCAACTGAGGGCAACCTGCCAGCAGATTACCCAAATGTAATGACTGCAACAGTGAATACACTCAAACATCTACATTTATGGTAAGTGTACATAACTGTACTTTCTCTTGTTATATTGAATAGTTGTGTATCTTTAGTAGTGCTACCCTATTATAGAGCTTGGTTCCTTTGAAATAATCTTCTCCTCCCTTTTAGCAATTCTTTACCTGGTAATTCCATTTTGTACAAATGCATATTTTAGGTTTGACCCAGGAGTGGTCTGCTAACTAATTTTTTCAGTTGTCATGTAGATTGCAAATGGAATTAAACACAGAACTGCAAGGTTGCTAGCAGACCATAGCCTTAACAAATGTAAAGCTCTGTAATGTGTATATGCTTTAGAACTTATACCAGACAGGACTTCATGGAAGGTGTGCTTTGAGAGGTTTTCTTACCATAATGAGTATCATATTCATTACAACTAATTAATAAAAGTGCTTGAAATACATTTGCTATTGAAATTAAGATGATAAATACACTCTAGAAATAAATATAAGTTGCTTTAAGCTCTATGTACTTCTTTAAAAAAGTGACCAACAATCCTATTCAGTTCCATTAATTGCCTTGTAGTAGTTAATAACCTTATAACAAAGTATTTAAGGATGATTGCTGTGTAACTTCTTGTATGAGAAAACTGTTGCCTTATGGATCCTGACTCTGAGATGCAAGAATGAAATATCTCCCTCAGTCATACCTCTCAACTATCCCTGATTTTACAGAACATCCCTAAATTTGCCTATACAGAGTTTCATATGACTTGCTGTTCAGAAAATGCATGCTGATGAAAGCCTTTTGTTCTGTTATCTTTTTAGGTGAGTTAAGAGTAATATTTAAAATTGTCTGTGATGTTTGGGCTTTTTTCCCCACATTATTTTTGGCATTGTCCCTGATTCTTCAGCAAAGACGTTGCGAGTTATGGGTAAGTGGAGAATTAATTTAAATGTAGTAAAAATTATACAGTAATGTCTCTTTGCTATTCAGAAATGATCACACTGTTTGGACACCCCAGTAAGTGTGCCCACTGTAAATCTAGCATATCCCAACAGAAAAAAATCCAGTCACTTAACTGTTGTTAAGTGGGTGGACTTTCTATTTATTTATTTATTTTTATTTATTTATTTTACATTTCTTTACCGGGTTTGGCCGACTGAGCTGAAGAGCCCTTTTTCAGCGGAGGCCCGGGGAGAAAAGCTCCATCATATTATACAATTATCATTAAACAGTAGCATTAGACAGCAGTATTACAGAATTCTTACAAGACATTAAATAGCAAAACAGTGTTAAACAGTATCAATAATCAGCAGTATTCCAAAGTTCTTACAAGATATTTTAATAGAAAACAGTAGTGTGTAGTAGAGATGAATATAATTTTTGGTATAAGGGGTTATAGTACCCAATGCAGTCATAATGTACTATTAAGATATGTTATAAAAACAATCTTCAAATACTGTAAGAGGTACTGAACCAATATGATGAAAAAAATCGGGACACTGCAAAAATCTGGACAGTTAAAGGTATAGTTGTGCAAATATCAAACATTCCAATGCTTTTCACCTTCTGTCAATTGGCCAGACATTAACAGAATGCCCCTCACTTTCCTCATATATTTGTCCTGTCCATCATTGTTCCATTAATGCTTCCACATTTTCCCAACAGATAAATAGGTTAAAAAATAAAAGACAGAGGCAAATCAACATCATCTATGCCAGCTCCATAGCACTGTACTGATGTACTGTGCAAGCATGTGGATATACATGCCATATGCATGCATAATAAATCAGTAAGTCAAGAAGCCAGCAGAACACTGAAGTGCCATTATACAGTAACATTATATCATTCTTAAAATGAAGAACTTCATATTCCATTGTATAACATAAAAACATTATACAGCTAGCAACTTTCTGTGTATTAAAGACCAGCCGCGGTGGTGCAGCGGTAGCATTGTCGCCTCACAGCAAGAGGGTCTCCCGTTTGATTCTTGGTTGGAGCACCTTCTGTGTGGAGTCTGCATGTCCTCCCCATGGTCATGTGGCATTTGAAAGACATGCGTAGAATGGACATGCCTTCGTTGAAGGTTGGGCGTCGAGCTGGCACCTCGGAACAGTAAAAATCTTCTGCCAATTATTGGCGGACCGGAGTTCCACTGTGGCGACCCCTAACAGGGAGAAGCCGAAAGAAGAAGAAGAACATTTAAAATCTGTTCTTGAGTTTGGGTGTTTGTCTTGAATTTTTGAGCTAAGTGGTTGGGAGGGCATGGGAGTGTAATGCATTTCTCACAGCAGTGAGCTGAAATATACTTCTAGGTCACTAGTTAATATATTTATTCATTCATTTGATTTCAGGTAAACATGATGTGCACACAGCCATACAAGGCCCTGTAATTGATTATCATATCTGTGTGTAAATTAATACTTTGATCTTGCATTCCAGACTAGCAGTGGTCTAGAAGAAAGAATTGATTTTTGTAAGCAGGAGCATCATCATATGAACCATGTTGTTTGGATATGATCCTTCTTTTCCTTGTTTTGTTGACTGCTGACAGTGTGCTTATTATTTCTCTGTGAATGAACTAGACATCATGAAGTCTGCACATTTAATGTTAATATTTTAAATATGAATACATTTAATTTAGCTTGTTTTTTTTGTTTGTTTTGTTTGTGAGGCATGAGTGTTAAATGTACTGTGATTGGACTACAGTAGTTTGTTTAGCCTTTAGTGCAAGTGAGTAAGGCTATTTAAGCTATTAATGAGCTGCTTCTTGTAGTGCATGGACTGATTCCCTCTTTCATTCATTTTCTGTTTGACTCTAGTCCCTTCACCAGACAGTGCTCATGGACTGTTTCTGAAAAGGAGAATATGCCCAGTGGGCTGTCCCAGGCTGTTAGCAAATACAATACACATTTGTCTTTTAAATTCTCATAGCCGCTAATCATTGCTTCACTGTATGCTATTTGATAATAGATCCCAGCATGTCTGTTGTAGGTAAGTGGGTTACCAGATATATTTTCAATATGTTTATGTCTTTGGAAGAGAAGTTTACTCTTGCTCATGCTAAGGCTGTTTTCAGTGTGAGAATGTTTGTCTTGTTTAGCAAATGGCTATCAGTGTTTTGATGTTAAAGTTAAAATACAATTTTAAATTATATCCAAATCTTTGTGGTCAGTGTAAAAGTAAGAAAACAGATTGCACATTAATAGGTTTCAACAGTGTTTTATTATAATTGAACAGTGTTTTGTGGTAATCGGGGATAGACAGGCCAAGTAATGAAGTATTGGTATAGTGGAGGTGGGGAATCCATCACCCTACCTGGAGCCCTATTTGACCACGATCCAGCACTAGTTATGTATGTTCTTTCCACCAGGCAAGAGAAAGGTTTGTTAACAGCGGCATGATAGGTAAACCAACTTCTTTAAAAAAAAAAATTTTAAATTAAGTGAGAATTAATTAAATACTTATGGTGAATGTAAAGTTTGTAGCATGAAAGTAACTGTTAAAAAGAGTAAAAGTATTCCTACCGCAAGTTTACTGTTTGCATATGCTTTCATTTGAATCATGCATGTATTGCAGTAACATGTAAAATCTGTAAGAGGTTATTTCTGCAATCTTAACCCTCTTGTTTGATGATAAAATGCAATGCTGTGCACTTAACTTTGCTGCCTAAATGCATTTTACTTAAAAAGTGCCACCCACAGATTTTTCAAGGTCGTGTTACTAAATGCCTTCTTCTAGATACAGTAAGATAACTTAAATCAAGGAAGCTGTATTTCAACATAGGATGCATGCTTTTCCTTGAGAGTTGCTGCTTTTCTATGCAATGTAGAAACATTTGTTTCTTGCTGAGTATTGTAGTTTTGCAGTGTGAAAAATGACTTGTCAAGATGATGGGTTTCCAATAGAGGAATATGAAGCAAACAATTTAGTCCTTCAACCCCCTCCCCCACAGGCACAAGGGCACATTGATTCAATAAATATTTACTGAGGATATGACTGAATCTCAAAACCACCACCTACTAGTGATAGACATTAATGGGAAAAATGTTGTGTGTGTCATTCTGTCCTGTCTATTCTCTCAGGACATCATTAGAAATAATATGATTTGTGTTAACACTGTGTAGAACAAGCAGCTGTCTGGTTGACCCTTGAAAGGAAATCAGTTGAGGATATACAGTTCCCTGTTGTTTCCATGTACATGTCTCCACACTGACATATAACTTAAATAGTCTGAAGTTCACCTCTTTGCAGCAAATTAAATTTACTCCTACTGAAAAGTGTACTAAAACACACATTACTGTACTGCCTGGACTTCTTGGTATCTGTGAGGCACTATACCAGCTTTTGTATGCAGTGTATTTGTATGATTTCTAGATGGATTTCTAGGGTCATATACATTATTTCTACAAATGTAGGGTGCTCATTCAAATGTAGGTTTAAATATAGACTTAGCAAAGTTTAAATTAAGTTTTTATGGGGAGGGGCAGGTGTAGCAACAGTTGCATTCCCTGCACCTCTCATACTTGATGACAGCCCTCAGATTGCAGAGAAAATCCCCCTCATCGTGACCTCTTATAAAAGGTCTCTACCGAAAAGAAGCTGTTAGCCTAGTGGGACTAATCCAGACAACAAAGGATAAATAAAATAAAACAAGTGAATGAATTCATTAACCTGAATTGCATCTGGCCCAATGCCCTATTTACCCCTCTCTGTTAAATACATTCAGATAACACAAAATTCCTATATTAGTCATACAGTTGCTATGCAAGCATTATGCAGATCACATATATGCATTTCATTTACTAGAGCAAAAATTTCTGCTAAAAGATAAAGACATATATTTGAAGTGAATTAGCAGACTGTTTAATAATACACCTGCAGCACTGTTGCAAATCCATTCTGCCTCTGCCTGACCTCATGGTGTAGACAGTCCAGGGATTAAGCCCTGACTATAACCCAAGTGATGAGAGTTTGAGCAGTGGCTTGGATTGCGGAGAAGAGATAGATGAGAACAGCAGGGAGTAGCCAATGCCTGCTCATCTGTGCTGGTGATGGTAGTGGGAGGCAGTCTGACTCACTGTATTGTGAACACCTGTTGGACAGAAAGAGATTCCATGCAGCACTAGACTATGTATATGGTCCTTGTGAGGCCACATATGAGGTAGCATTCATTTGATCTGTATGGGAATGTCCTTGACCACAGGGCAAAACACTGCATACACATGCTTCTGCAAGTGCAGTTGTAGCTGCCAATGTGAGGGGTTAGAGCTGAAGTAGTATATAACAAAAACCCTGACGATCTCCCAAGACCATTCTGGAGACATGGGTCTAGTCCATTGTTGAAGGGCCAATGACTGGCAGGCAGCATGAATAAAAAGACTCTAAATAAATTCAGGATTTTGAAATTTTTTTAGAATGGCACTGGATTTATTAAGAGACTCTTTTTGTGCTGATGACCTGTTAACAGTAGTTTGCTTCTGTTTATTTATTGACTAAGTAATGTAGGCACTCGGGTTTGGTGATAGCTTTCCAGTAATTCTTAAATAACTAAGAGCACATGTACTGAGACAACTTTTTTGCCTGTTTAATTTATAGAATGATGGGAAGATGGTTAATCCCTGCTGGAAGATGGTTACTATACTACTTCAGAACAGTAGAAGTGAGACAGAGCCGGGATGCAATCACACCATTAGTTTAACTCTGTTGTAGATGCACTTGAGAAATTACTAAGATCCATGCATTTTCTCATGACCAAAGATGCAAAATTATGTAGTTTCATAATGAAAAGGCCATACCAGATGAGCTTTGCACCTGTAATGAAGGTACATGATGATAAAATTGCAGGTTTATAGATTTGTTTTATGTTAACATGTAGATACATTGGTCAAGACAGTATATAGTTTTATTAATAACCTTGAGAAACATATGGAAAATGACTGAAACAAATTCTTCACAGTCATGTGATCATGCTTTTAATGGTCTGTAGGTACGGCCTAATTAGATGTCAGCAGCACATTTCATGCAGTGCAATCCAAAAAGGTACTGATCACTTTAATTTCAAAGTGTTGTAGTGGATCATTGGGTGGTAGTGTGATTTAAACAATGACTACATAAAATAAACCAAAGGTTATAGGAAATGCTGATCACCAGTGGGGTATTGAAGGATTGGTCACGTGTAGAGCTGACCATTTTAAGGTCAGAATAAACTAAAGAAAACTGGGCTACCTAGAAGAAAACCCATGCAGACACACTAAGACTATACAGACTCCATGCAGACATTCACTAGAAATCAAAGTTAAACGTCTGACCCTGGAGATGAAAGACAGAAATACTAACCACTGAGTCTGCTTACCTGTTGCATCCTTACTACCTTTTTACATTGACTGACCTCATTTAGATCAGGTGGTGTAACTATTTACATCATGGTCTTTAGGTTTTGATTCTTGTTAGTTGGTCTTTCCTTGAAATGTTCTGTCGGGATGGTTTACCTTTAGACTAGGGCAGTTTTGAAAGCTTGCTAAGTTCTTTATCTTGTTACCATCCAATTTGTATACTGATTCTGAAGCAGGTATTTCTGTTCAGTGCAAAGATCCATACTTACCTCCAATCAGATGTCACTGATTGAAGGAAACAGTAGAATCTTTGGTGTCCATTTAATTACTGTCCCACTGTCCCACTGATCAGTACTTTTTTACCCTACTTCCATCTGAATTGCTTTCACTTGGTGCTTTCTAAGAGCTAGACTGTTTTATTTACAGTAGAGAGTTGATTATCTGAACATTGATTATCAGAACCAGCTTTACAAAGTTTTCGGATCGGAAAAATCATAAAGTCTGCAAATATAAATGTTTTGCATATTTGCTTGAGCAAGTTTTTAGAGCTTGTAGCCAGCTCGTGTGTGAAAAATATTCTTTATTGTCCATTGGAATCACTGAATGGTTGAAAAGTGTATTCTTGTGTGCAGAAAAAAGCTACATTTTAGAAGTTTGTTTATCCGGTTCAATTATATATTTGATTATCCAAACAGTTTGTTTATCAGAACTACTCTAGGTCCCAATTAGTTTGGACAATCGACTCTCTACTGTGCTTTAGGAAGGAGTACCTTGGCTCTGCCTTTCATTCGATAAATCATTTTTTCTTCATCTTAGCCCCAAATCTTGTCCCTTGTGTGTCACTGACACAGTTTCTTGACTTCTGTCCATTCTGCTGAGACCCACATTCCAGCTTTAAGGATTATGTATACTACTTCATCTCGTATGTGTGTCAGATTGCATGGCTTGCCTCATTCTTTAGTTGCGCTAACTTCCACTGGTGACGTTTGATAACATTTTCAGAACTTTACTGTACTAGTGCAATTTCCTCTTTTTAGGTAAAGTCCCCAGAATCTGAACAGAACATCTAATCCAAGACCCTATGACTGAATGACAGTCCATCAGGTCCAGCTGTTGTATGGCGCTAGTAGCACTGTTACAACACTACAAGACTGACATACAGACTGTATAAGCAGCAAGAAGGGCAAAGAGATTCTATTTATTTATTGGCACCTCTTTTGCTTTTTTTTCCGTGTTTGTGTACTGTTGATATTAGAGGGTGTGGGTATAACATCCCCCACATAGTGGAGCCAGGGGCCTCTGCAACAAAAACTTTTCTTTTGGTGATTTTATATGCTTTTGATACTCTTGGGTCATTAGTATGCCATCTTTTGGCAGTCAAGATGTGATTTATTGGATTGATACTGTTTGTGCTCCAGTTATTTATCCTGGATCCCTCCAAATTGTCTGACATTTCCTCATATAGGGATTAATGTCCACTGTAGTGGAGCAGAGACCTCTGCTTACCTGGGCCCATCCTTTTAGTCTTGCATCCTAACATCTGATTTACTTTTGCCACAGCCATTCCACACTGAGCAGAATGATTCATTCTTAATGCGATATTTGCTCACGTTGTTCATGCCCCAAAAGCAGTAATATTTTGTAGGTACCTTTTTCATCATGTTGTGCCACTTTCATTCAGCCTATTTAAGACCTTTTGTAATCTCTCCAGTCTTTGTTGACTGCTCTACACTTCCTGTAATCTACAAACAGGATTGCCTGACTTCCTACCTATTGATGTGTAATGGGTGATGTCAGCTAAAGAACAAAAGACACAACAAAAACCATGCAGATAATGTCCCAACCTTATTACAGTTTTGCATTCTTTACCCTATAGTCTACCATCTATCAATCCCACTAGCTATGACCCACACCATTACCTTATGTGAGACTAGGCCAAAGGTATTTGTGTTCTCTAGTAGACTGCATTTACTAAGCTTGGTCATGACTCATTTATAAAGTTTGATCAAGAGGAATTACGTAGACCTCTAATCCTTAAAGTCATACTGGGAGCTTTACTGTCCTGCATTCCTATCTTAGGAGTTTTTTTTCCATGTGAATTTCTCTTGGAATTTCCTGGCTCCTTCACTGTTCTTCCTTTATGCAGCTGAATCATTTTTCTTTCTTCACCAAGTTGCAGAATACATGAGTAAAGTAATCAGCAGTTCCAGTATGTAGTGCCATCTATCCCAGGACGCTAGGAGGCAATATTTTCTGTCACTAAGACTTTGTCTCTGTTTACCTAATCTCCTTATCTTTCTTGCTGTTTGCTCTTTCAAGATGATTCCTTATGAATATCTGTTTCTTTCTCCTTTCTCTCTCACTTCACTTCAGTATATCAGACTGTTGCTTTTCCTAGTTGCTTAATGATGAAAACAGGGACACATTATCATCAGTCACATCTGCCTTGTCCTTCCAGTTTCTGAATTGGTTATATGTGGTTTATTCCTTCTGGTCTCAGTAGCATTTCAGAAGCTCATCTAGTCCCCTTCTGATTTTGTTTTCCAGTTTTCTTTTCATATCTACTTTGGTATGCTTGATTATTTGTATCTGCTTATCCTTCCTTATACTCTGCTCCTTCCTGTTTTTATAGGCCTTTCTTTTCGGTTGTCTAGCTTCACTCATCTTGTTGGTGAAACACGAGAGCATTTTACTTCTTAACAATATTATTTCACCTTCTTATGCACAGTCCCTGTTCCTTCTCAGTTTTTTCACCTTCATTATGATACTTCACTTCCAGAAACGCATCCAAGATATTCTTCTCCCTTTGTGCTATTGATTATACAGCTGCCTAATTGAATGGAGGCATACTGAAGTCCCTTCAAACCAGGATTCTCTTTAAAATGTTTCCTACTTCACCTTTGGTTTGTTTATCAGCAACCCATATTTAAGTCCTGTCCCCAACAGCTTGTACAACATCCCTATATTTACCTTTTTTGTTTTTGCTCTAATTCAGCCCAAACGCCAGAACTATCTCACATTCCGTCATCCAGTACACTCCCATCCTTTTCCATTAAACCTGTACTCTCCGAGTTCATGTTCTATTCTCTTCCTTATGTACCTGCGGATTCTGAGATCTCTGCACTATCCAGTTTCACAGCACCCTTCACTACTTTCATTGTTTGTTCGTTTGTTTTGTTACCTCCTTTGAATACCTAGTGGCCACCACTGCGCAAGATGTAAAGAACTAGTGGCCACTACTGGCACCAGATGTGACATAGATGGTGTTACCCAGTCTGTTTCACTGAATAATCTGCAGAGTACAACCTTAGTACTAAGAACATACAGCGATTTGGCTCTTCTGTTCTGGTGATGAGTCTCCAACCTCTGCACCCAAATTAGACTGCAAGCTGTTCACTTACAAAGTCCCACCACTCTCTCCATGAAGCAGTTTCTCCCAGCACACCGCTACCCATTGTAACAGGCATTCATACAAAGTATTATTTTTCTCATGCACAAACATGCACACAGTTTCCAGAGAAAGCTGTTGAATTCTCCATTTCCACAAAGCTTTCTTCCTGGGCCTGGTAGTATTGCCATCACTCTGAAGAAAGTCAGAGACTTCCAGTTACATGTCTGCTTGTATTATGCCAATTAATATCTTTCACAGCTGAAGCAGTGTCAAAGAACTGGCAATTACAGCTTGTAATTCCTCAGTATAAATGATTACCATCTGCTCAGCTAAGCAACAATGCATAAATGCACATGCAATAAATAAATACCAGCCGTAATAGCTTAAAGATAATAAAAAATGGATTTTACTTAAATAATAAAGAAAGTAACACAAATACAGATTAAAATGTGCAGTAAACATATATAGATAGCTGGAGTTAGATATTCTGCATGCATTCTAAGTTTCCTAACTAGCTGATATAAGAAGTACTGTCCCTTAAAATGACTAGCTAATTTTTACAGATGGGATGTTCTTACAGCAAGTCCACACTTAATACTTCATCATTTCAGTAAATTGCAATTATATAACTGAAGTCCTTTTGTGACTTCATTGTTGCTACAGAGATTGGTCATAAACCAGCTAGTCCTACAACCAACACAGCAGTCAGAATTTGTCTGTACACCTTCACATCTGTTTCTTGAACTGAGTCCCAGATTCCAGTGCTATTTCATCGTTATCTTAGAAGATGGTCCCATCCCGTCCAAGAACTAGCCCCTCACTCTGTCCTTTAACATCTAGACAAACAAAAATGTTTACTATGAGAACATGCTTTGCAAGTAAACATGCTAGAAACAGAAGAGAACAAAAAACATGCAAAAAAGAATACATTTTGCTTCATTCAGCCTGGCATAAGCACATTTCACAAACATTCACTTTTTGTCTGATGTCACATCTGGCTTCACACCCCCTTCTTCTCTTCGCCGTACCTCTCCCATTCTTGCTGACTTTTGTTTTCTTGCCATTGTGTTTTATGTGAGACAGCTGACCTGCATATAACTGTTCATTTATCCTGCCCCTTCTTCTGTATAAAAAACACCTTTTTGATATATTCCTGAAGTTTGCAATTTTATATCCTTCTTGACTAAGGCCAGAATCTCTGGCTAAAGAGAATAAAACATGGAAAGCTGACACAGGAAGAAATACTTTTTCTGACTTTTGCAGAGGGCTGTAGCGTCCCTTCTCAAACAGTTAGATTTCCCTTTGTAAGGTTGGTGTCTGCCTGTATTTCTGCTGTTCACCTTCCTGGTTTACACTTGTTTCTGATCTATTGAAACAGACTGGCCTCAGAACTGAACCCTTCAGTTGCACCACCGCTGTTTATTGTATATTTAGCACAGATAATGGAGTTTGTAAATATTTAGATTGTGATGGATGGCAATTAGGAAGAAGACTTCTAGCTGGAATATTAAATTAACCAGCAGCGAGGGATGTAAGAGTTACAGTTTGAAATAACAAAGAAAATGGATTGCAAAGACAGCTTTCTTCCATTTTATTATACTGTCATGTTAATACGGTATGTCTCAGTGAAGATTTTCACAACTTTTAGTTCTGAAGTGAGACAGAACATCAAACTGCTGCTTTGAAATTATCTGAAACATTCTCATAGGTATGTTAGAGAGACATTCTTTGCTATATATTTTACTAAGATATTTGAAACTCTATTACTTTCTGCTCTTTACGGTCTTTTTAATGTCTTTATGGGGGTAATTTCTTCTTCCATCTACAGCGCTGTGTGTTAGAGATGAACATATCCTGTAATTTGCTATAATAATACCATCTATATCAGACAGAAGAGAAGAAAAAAGCTTTCTCGTCTTGCTTCTGTATTCCATTAAATTATTTGAGGTTCCTGCTTTTATTCCTCAGTACCATGAGTAAGTTAAATAGTTTAATTTACATTTTTACTGTATAAATTGCAGAAGGATACAGTAAGAATGTGTCTGTAGTACAAAATACTTTGTGTAATTAAAAGATATTGTCCAAAAAGTATATATGCATTTTTAAATTGAACACAGAGTAGATACGGCCTGCTTAGATTTATACTAGGTGTTTCACTTGGTGTTAGTTAAATGACTAATACACAAACAAACCATATTTAGAGTTGGATCCTGACTAGAGTCCAGGGTTAAAAATTGGTTAGACAAATGACATGGAGAGTAATGGTAAGTGAAATACACTGCATAAGCAGGAACCTTGTAAGTAGTGTAAGAGAACAGAAGGTAATACCACGGCAAAACTTATTTATTAAAATTCCAATGCACTTGTAAAGGCACTAAAAACAAGAGATGAGCGTTTTCGGCCTTTCGCCTTCTTCAGATCTGCATTTACAAATCTAGTGCTCAGTTAAATACTAAAGTCATCCAATTGTAAGTAGCATACTGCAAGGATCATTTTTTTATCCGGTGTTCTTTGGCATATACCAAACTCCTGCTGCAGATTGACTGGAAGAGAAATAGGTCTCTCTGCAAATGGCTCAAAAGATCTGCAACAGAAGGCGACTCAAAGTAATTAAAACAAGAGGTGGGTAGGTATGATCAGAAGAGACTTAGTAGAGTCAGAGGAGTGGTTGGATACGTGACAACTTAGTTATAATGCAAAGCAGGGCAAGATCATGCACCTGGATAATGTAAACCCAAGGAGCTGGGGGAACTGTGCATCATTCTGAGTTGCTGAGATCCACAATGCAGGTAGACTTACATGGAAATGAGAAGAATACGTAAAAGTGTGAGGTTTGATATGAAATTCCAAAAAAAGATACCCAGGGGGTCTTAAATGGATAGAGAGAGAAGTATCACAAGTAGAAAATGATATTTGATGGGGGTTCCTGGAAATTTTGAAGGCCACAGCTGTCAGAATGAAACTTTAAATATGGAGGTTGCATATTAAGCCTAATGTGTTGTACCAGAGTTATCCCTCTTACAGTTTGGTATAGCAGTCAACAAGTTGGTATGCATAAGTGACAAGAGTATGGGGGTGCAGGTGATACAACGCCCTATAAAATGCTTTAATTCCAAAGAGTTTTGACTTTTGCTGTATTTCTTTGCCAGTTGAATTTGTGTTTGTAGTTTTGGAATTCTTAATTGCTGTTGTCACACTTCTGATAGGCAGCCCATTCTGATGAGGCTATACCTAGAGTAATGTGTATAGCTCTGGTGACTCTGAGTCTGCCAGCATAGAATCAGTGAAGGGGCTGATATCAAAGGTTTCAGAATCGGCACAGAAGGCTTGTGGAAATACACTGAAAGAGTGTAACGTGTGATGATGTGAGGTATTGCCAGCTATGCTAGGAGAAGTAGGGCAGTGGATGTGTAACATATGCCAGCGCAGCTAGCTGTAATTTTGTAAAGAATTATATGTCATTTGTTTATAAAACTGATTTGTACAGATGCTTGTGTTGAAAAATGTACCAGCAGTGGGTCCTGCCTGTATTGTAACTAATTAAATGTATATGTTTTTAACAGAGGATACTGGAAGAGAAGTTGTTAATCTCAATCCAGCTAACTCTGAAAAATAGTAATAAATTACGATCTTTATGGCCTAAATTAAGTAAATTATCTTACAGTTCTGACTGCAGCCCAAAATGAAATGTCTGTGCCAGAGAATGGTTTATTTGCTCCTGTAGGAAGAGTTGGAAGTGTTTTATGGTTTTATAGCTTCCAGATCTATAACACATCTCAGCAAAGCTCTATCTGTGCGTATGATAACACCTATGTGTTAAGTCCTGGCAGCTTCTAGCCAAGGGAGTAGTATGGGAACCAGAAGTCAGATGACCAGATGTATGTGATGTCATTCTGTAATCTAAGTCAAAAATGATGTTTTAATACCAGATGAGACAGGGACGTCTTGTCTTCTTGTTAACCAAAGATGATCTTAACCAGGAAATAGTTGACAATTTAGACATTAATGACGTAGATCTTAGCATATTGTATTTTTTATAACTTTTTAAAACTTTTGAAAAGCTGATTAAGTAAAATAATAAAACACATCGAAACATCAAAAGATCAGCATCAAGATTCGAAATTTGTCTTTTTATTAAAATTATTCTAGCAGTCCAGACACAACAATCGGGTCATACCTAATTATATAAAACTAGCATGAAAAAATTTACCACTATTTTCCTGGTTAAGAAGACAACAAGAAGACATCCCAAACAGCCTGGCATCGAGTTGTTCAGTCTGTGTACTTTGCATTTTACCATGAACCCCAAGCTGTTTTGTACTCCAAGCCATGGAAATGTCTGAGCAAAAGGTTCAGGGTAGTTTCTTATATACTTTTTGAAGGATTAGTTCTGACTCACTACATATCACTAGAAAGTATTCTGTACATATCTACCCCCAGGCTGCTGCTTCAGTGCTGACCTAGAGACCCAGTCAACCATGGAGATGAAAACATTGAATGAGATCATAATGGCTCCTAAACTGGAGGACATAAACATCTACAGGCCACATAAACCCCACAATTTTGGAGATCCCGAAATGCTTATGGTACTTGAGGAAAACTTTATTGCCTTCAAGAGCCTCCAATGGGAAGAGTTATACCTGAAGACCTGCCTGGAAAGAAAAACAATCCCAAAAGGGCTCAAAGTGTATGAGAGACTTAGCGTAAGGAAAAAGAGGACAATACTCTGGCTGAAAACTGGCAAAACATGTTTGATGAAGCAAGTTTCAGTCTCATAAGATTACTGATTGAACACAAACAAAAGCTACAATCACACCACATGAACGAACTGGAAAGACTTGAGCCACACACTAAAACAGTGCAAGAAAGCCATCAATATTTAACAGAATTGAAAAGCTGGGCAACAAGCTAAGACACAAGAAAATTCATAAACGTCATAGAGACCTCAACACCGGACCCCACCGGCACAGCGAACACATGGGAGCTTTCCACCTCCCATACTCGACCCAAGGCAACACTGAATACATAACTGAACCACCCAACAGGAGTCCATCCGAATGTATAAGCACCCCACTGACCCAGCAAGATCTCAATGATTGTAATGGAGGAAACACCCATCAGGTTTTTCAGAAAGGCAGGGAATCACTGTGACTGGACGCAAAAAACTCTGCCCAGGACCGTTTCAGCCCTGCCACCTCAAGGATCGGAAGACTGGGAACCCCACTGAGTATACATGTACAAGACAACTACCACCTAAGACTGAGCAGGTCCCCAGTGTGTTCCACATACCAGAGAGAGGACCTGGAGGGGAGTGAGGGACCTACAACACTTATGGGTCCCCCAATGGATCTTCCACACCAAAGGATGGCAATAAACATCAACAACCCCCAAAAACAGGATCTGGAACCACTCCAAAAAACAGTTAACTGATGTAGAAAAGGAAGTCCTCAAAAAAGGTCTGATTTTCATTCCCTAGAGGAGGAGTAACACTGTGCAAACCATTATAGATCTAAAACGATTTGTGAGAAAAATCAACCTAAAACTATTTTTTCTGGTCAAGTCAAAACCGGACATTGAGATACACAAAGAGGAATGGAAGAAAAGAAGTAACTTCTGCGCTCCCCCTCACCACACTGTCACAGCTTTTGAAGCCAAATGCAAGTCAAACATCAGAAGGATCTTAGCCAAACCCACCAAAAAATGACTCTACAACCGAAGACCCTAAGAGCTTAAAGTACTAAAAGACCCGAACTCAGAACCCTCAAGGAGAATTATGAAAGCTGATAAAGGCAGTGAAATCCTGGTAACAGACACCACCAGCTATAACCAAAAAATCAAAAACATGCTAGACAGCAACCAGTTTTATGAGACCTGTGACATTTACCAGGTAAAAGCAGCCTACAAAAATATTCTGCTGGAGCTAAATGAAGCAGGTCACTGCAGCTACAGAATAATTGACTTTATCACCGTCACCAACCCAAAGATACCCAATTTGTTTGGCATACCCAAACCGCAGAAAAATGTCCAAGACCCCCCCCCCCCCTACAGACCAGTCATCGCCATTGGTGGGAGCATCACTGAGCCTCTCTCCACCTTTCTGTGAGTGCAGATTAGGCCACTGGCCAAGAGCAATGCCTTCTTCATTCTGGATACAGGTGACTTTTTTAGGAAAATAAAGGACATCCCAGTTAACAAAGATTCTATCTTGGTCAGAATCAATGTGCAAGCACTGTATACAGCTTCCACATGACTACTGTATCAAAGCAATGATGGAATCCATCCAGCTGCACCCAAGGTGATCCAACATGAATGAAACCATTGGCAAACTCCTGAAGATCCTATTGGAAAGCAACTATTTCAAGTTTAACAACAAATTCTACAGACAGAAAACTGGAATTGCAGTGATGGTCCCAAGCCTGGCTAATACAGCCCCAGGCAAGTGGGAAAGAGAGCACATTTATAATTCACAATGCTACAAACTAATGGGGTGCTTCTTGAGACAGATCAACAACATATTTATCCTGTGGAATGGATTCTTGAGACAGATCAACAACATATTTATCCTGTGGAATGGATCCGAAGTGGAGTTCATTGACTTCTTTGACTTTATAGTGAAATCCACAAACTTACTCAAATTCACCAACACCCACGACAAGGACAAGGTGGTGTTTCTTGACCTCAACATCTCTAAGAAGTACTTGGACAGCCTAACCAACAACCTGTATAGAAAGCCCACCAGGGTTAATCTACTTCTCTACAAACAAATTATGCACCTCCTAATCACCAAGAAAAATGTCATCAAATCTCAAGGGTTATGCATGGTCAGAGGGTCTAGGGATCTAAAAAAGTTACTCAGAAAAAAACAAAAAGAAGGCAGGCAATGGTAGTTTTAACTGTTTATATAGAAAAATAAGCGCTTTCGTCAAGTAACATACACTCAGATAAACATTAGAATAATACAAACCATTTTATACAAAATTAAAACAATGTCACGTGTTTAATTCCCTCCCTTCTCCACCTATCAACTAATTACATCCAATTAATTATTTAAAGCTGTATTTTCCATTATGTTACGGAAGATAGGTTGTGTTATCTGATGAAGTTGAGTGTATGTTACTTGAGGAAAGCGCTTATTTTTCTACATAAACAGTTAAAACTACCATTGCCTGCCTTCTTTTTGTTTTTTCTCAGTAGCTTGTCTTGTGGAACATTTGATCTAGAAAAGTTCACAAGGAACCTACTTGACTTGGAAAGGGACTTCCTTGCATGGTGGGGGTATAGCTTCAGGTTTATCAAAAACATACTGGGTCCCATCTATGACTTGAAAGAAAACAACCTAGATTTTTCTGGAACCCACAAAGAGAATAGGACCTGATGGAGGCACAAAAACTACACTAAAGACCTATCCATGACCATCTTATATTCAACCGACTGCAGGGAAATCATAAAGGCCATTAAAGACAACCGACTGCAGGAAAATCATAAAGGCCATTAAAGACAATTGGATTATTTTGAAAGGTAATTCCACCATAAATCAAGCTGTTCCATACAAACCCCTATTCAATATCTGAAGAAACAAAAATTTTAGGGACTACATCGAACGCACAGCAAAAATTACAGAAAACAACTTTGAGAAACCTAAAGGAACCTAGGGCTGCAGACCACCTAAATGTTCTTACTGTCGGTACATGAGCATCCAGACAGGTTTCACTTGTCCAAATTTTGGCAGAATATACCAGATCAAGTATTACAACTGGCCACGAAAGGAATAATCTACAGAGCACAATGCACCCATTGCACCTCTTTCTATGACGGCAAATCCATCAACAGACTTAAGACCCGCATAGCCAGGCACCTCATGGACATCAAACAGAAGAACCACCTTATACGCACTGCCCAAGCACAACATAAACAACCCTGGGCATGACTCTCTTAGATTCCATGTTCTGGATAAGATAATCTATCAAGACCTCGAAGGTGGTTACAATGACCGTCTCGAAAAGAAGCAACTGGAGTGGCAAGTTCAACTTGAAGCAAACAAATCCCCAGGCCTAACCATGCTGGTGTCCATTACCAGCGTCTTGAGCTTAAGAAAAATCCACCATCATGCCTACTGCTGCAAAACATAACAGGACTACTTTTAAAATTCATCATTTGAATGCTTAAGAGTTTCAGCACCAAGACCCCAAAAAAGCTAAGCACACTGATCCATGGACAAACCATCATCTTAATAGGTGTGTTTATTGTTTTTTTTCCCATTTTCCTACTTCTCCACAGCAGTCAGACCTGAAGAAGCTTCAGCGAAAGAGTTTTGACCCGTCCTAACAGTCAAATACAAGAATTACTGGCTGTTAAAAAAAGATGTTTTGTCTTAAAAAGACCTATATATTTTTTTTTCATTTTAGTTTTATATAATTAGGTATGACCCGATTATTGTTTCTGGACTGCTGGAGTAATCTTAATAAAAAGACGAATTTCAAATCCTGACGCTGATCTTTCTTTTGGCTGTATCAGCTTAATTGCCATGTTGATCTTTTTTCTGTTCCTTCATACACTGAGTACTTTACTAAATCTTCTTGCCAAGTTCTGTATAGGAAATTGTTGAATACAGCACAGCATGCTTGTGAGTATATGTTAGCTGCATTAGCTTACAAAAAATCAGTAGTAATGTTAAGTGACTGACTGGACAGTTTAACTGTAGCGAGTGTCTGAGACCAAAAAAACTGTTGTTGAAAACTGTAAGTGTTGTTAAATGGATGGAATCTGCTTCCAACTGTAGAACACTGCAGAGAAAATGAAACTGTTTTAGTTATAAACATCAAGTCGTATGATGTATTCTCTTGCAATTGAAGTCGTGTCTTAGTAGTTAAGGCAATTAGCTGTGAATAGCATGGATCGTGCAGAACTGGATTGGGTTTTTTTAAGTGCATCTTATGTGTTCTGACTCTAAGCATGTCATTTAACCTAACTAAATTTGCCAAAGGTAGTTATCTAGGCTGCATTGTTAGTATAATAACAATTGTGCCATTTTTGATGTTTATTAACCTGTTTTGTCGGTGTTTGAAGAGTGCTTGACGTGGTTAAGAAGGTGAAGTTGTTGCAAGGACATTTTCCTAGAGTAAGGAGAGAGAGCAATTCAGCAACTTTACTACCACAGTTCTAGCCTGTTACAGTTGTGGTTGTAGGGGGCTGTAGAGCAGCTGTAAGGGCAACAATATTTGGATCAGAAGCAGAGCTGTGGGCTTTGTGGAGACATGCTAGAAGGATGATAGTTCTAGTCTCACTCCTGGCCTACCAGTATATTGCACATCTCTAGAAAGATGGCACTGCTATTGAACTGACCAAGATACAGTTACTTTTATCAGCAGACAGTGGATGACTGACTCCATCAGTGACTCTTGCTCTTGTAGCTACAATGTCAATGTCTCTTCATAACTTGTACTTTGTGGTTTCTAACATTCACATACATAAGCATTGTAAATACACCAGGAAACGTACGTGTGTCTTTTCAAACATCTAGCCCTTGTCTTTCTTTAATAATGCATTGGAAATGCTATGGAAAGCAAAAGTACTAAACCTTCTAGAATAGTTCAGGCATAACCTATGGCTAATTATGGGAGATGGTAAAATCTTATTTCTGGTAGTTTTAATTTTTTGGACTTCATCTCCTAGGAAGATGGGAACCACAACAACATTAGTATAGATAGATCTTTAATAGAGAGCGCTGTACAGAAGAATGTTTAGGTATCATACCTCTCAACCTCTTAGAGCAAGAAATTTGGAAGCCATAAATAAAAGTGCGACAAAGGCCCCAAAATAGGGACAATTTTTAAATATTGCCCTTACAAACTTAGAAATATGATAGAATAACCGGTTTTATATTAGCATGAATTTTCTGAAGGATACGAAGTGTGAAACTCAAAGGTCTGTCATTATTTTCTAACCAGTCTTTAATGATTTACCACTAATTTGCCAGAAAACCACAATTTTATGAAAAACAGACCAAAAATATGAGGCCAAAATCAGGACATTCTGCGAAAATCTGCACAGTTGAGAGGTACGTTAGGTATATCCTTTTTATGTCCTCTCTTGCAGGTTATACAATTTTAAGCTTCTATACTTAAGACATCTACATACCTTTTTGGCCTATGCATGTTATCCTTTCAGGATGCTTAAGGCTGCATCTCCTCCTTCCAGAATTCCTATTTATTTCTGGTCATTTATGGACTGCAGATCTCCTCCTCAGAAAGGTTTTATGTCTAAGAAACACACAGACCCTTGGTTTTCAGTTCCTGTGTCAGTACCGGCAGGGCAAGATGTCACTGGCTACCACAAAATCCAGCAATTAAGCGCCATGACTCACCAGTATCGAAAAGAGAATATTGAGGCCTTTACTGACTCCCAGTGATTAGCAGTGATTAAAAATTCCCCAAAATGTTCAGCTAAATGGTTCATTCCGAAATCTCAGGCAGGCATGTGTGAGGCAAAAGGCAGGAGACCTAGATTGCAGTTCTAAGTCTTGGTCTAGCTCCATTTCAGAGTCTGCTGTGCTCCCCATGGTCTGTAGCACAAGCTCTTCACCCAGTTTTGCAGCTGTAGATGAGTTCAGCATTGAACACAAATCCACCAACTTGGCATCTGCTAATGTAAGTAAAACTAAGGTTTTAGTCATGTCCCATCACTTGCAGACAGGTAGGCATTCCACAAGCGAACAAAGAGTGGCCTTATTTGTTAGATTGATTGCTATTTTCACCATTGAGCACCTAATATTTTATTAGTAAGTGTTGAATGGTCCCATTAGGCTTCCTGAACCAATTGCTTGAACTTTAGACTTCCCATTCCTTATTCTGGAACAAAATACCAGCTAAAACAAGACATCAAGATACTGTTACTAAGAAGTCCCTCTATGAGCACATCTTCAAATAAATTGCTTATAAATGCTTTAAGGATAATAACTAAACTCTTCAAAAGGCTTAAAATAGTAAAAATGCTTACAGTCTTTCTATTGCGTTTCTTTGCCATTTAACTCTTCATAAGTCAGTGTTCTCTTCTTAGTGTCTAGGCATATTTCTGTAAGCATTATTTTTAACTCACTTTCCTTTGAATTTTTATTTTCGAAAAGTTCCATTTTAAACCTTTAAGAAGCAATTTCTTGTGAACAAACTATTTTGCAAGCCATTTAAATTGATAAAACATAATGTCAACCTGCTAATTTATTAGAAATGCATAATAACATTCTACTTTATAAAAAATGTATAATAACTGTATATGAACATTGTTATTTTTTCATCTATGTAAACCTAACAATCTGTCACATATTTGAAGTATATAACTTAATTTACTTGCACTGTTTATTGCCTCCAAGCCTAGGTCATAGCTGAAAAGGGTCTTTGGACTAGTCTACTTACCTGGCTAGCAAACAGTAAATAAAATAAATAAATAAATCCTGGACTTCTACAACCTGTTCTTTGCATGGCTGATGGTGCCTTAACTGGTGGAGATCATCACTGTGCAGTAGATTGCTTCTGTGCAGGTAACTGGCCTTGTGCAGTTCCCTCAGTCTGTGGCACTGCACCTAGTGCATGCCTTCCATTGGCCAACGTCCCACTTCAAACTGGCATATGTATCCTCTTCATCGTCTGAGTGGGTTGTGCAACAGTTAACCCTCGGGTGTAGGCCATAACAGGAAGAGGACTTCTCTTTCTTAATCGTTAGAAGTTATTAGATTTGAATGGGTAAAAATTTCTGTGCTAGGCAATGACAAGGATGCAGAGTTCTCCTTCACTGAGTAGCCTTTCCTTTGGAGAAGCCCTCAAAGTCATGGCATCTAGATAATGTGGCCTTTTGTCCATTGTTTCTCTCACTGAATCTTCGCTCATTCTCCACTTACAAACCATGTGAATCTGACAGAGTCACTTATCAATATAAAACAAAACGTTCCGCCACTCAGATAAGGCTGTATTACTAAACAGATAAAACAAAAATAAAAAGCGTAAAATCACATCACAACACTTAAAATCTGCCTTATTTCACATTGCTAGTAAATCAAACTTTCACTTTCCAGGCTTCCTCAGGCAAATAGTGAGACCATCAGTTAAGCATCACTTTTATAACATAATTGAAATCATGTGACCTTAAAACATAATAGGTATCAGTCTATCAATAATATTACATTTTACTTTAAAAAGGCTTATAGCATAGAAAAAATGAAAAATTATTTAAAACATTAATACATCAAATCAGGTACCCATGAAGAATTATAAACTAGAATAAAATAAATCATTAAATTTGATTACGTATTTATTTCAGAGTAGGTTTGATAGCAGTACTATCATTGAGACCTGGGAGTTGATGTGCTTTAAACCCTAAAATCCATTTATTCTCTAAAACCTCAGTATGATTACTAAGATCACCCCCTCTTATATATATTCATGTATATTTTGTAAGATGAAAAATCTAAAATCTTGAGAAATATTATATCCCTTATATATCGATAGAGTGCATTAGTGTCAGCCTGTCTTCGTATGTCCGAAAGGTGTTCACATATCCTTTTTGTTTAATTTTCTATTCATCTTTCCTATGTAGAATGCATTACATTGTGTGCATTTAGAGATGTATATATTTTTATTGTTACAAGTCCTATGGGTCCTAGGATGGAATGGTTTATCTGTTACTGGATGTTCAAAAGATAATTCAGTATAAATATACTTACAGAACTGACAGTTGCTGCATTTTTGAATGCCTGCCTTCTGTATTGATGTTTTATTAATATAGTTCTCCTGCTCCTTATAATAGAACATTTGTTTAAGATTGTTAGAGTTTTTATATCCAAACGTTAGATTTTCCACAGTAATGTTCTAGAAAGCAGGAATGTAATTTAACATAAAAAATGTTTCTTAATATCTTGTATTCTGTGTGTATTAGCATCATATGGAAGAACACATCCGAGTTTAACCATATTATCATTTCTAGTTGTTTTTTTTTCATTTTATTTGAATTGTGCTTCTCTGAAAATACAGAATATAAATGTTCTTCACTATCTGCACCTTTGTTATTGTTTTTACTTCAATTTTCTATAACCCCTATCCAAAAATCAGTAGTCATAGAGTTAATTTGTTTATTCATTGTTTATGTTTAATTTAGCCACATAAGTAAGTTAATTTTTAACTGTATTGTTAAAAATATGAGGGGGATCCATACTTTGTTTGTGAAGGTATGTGTTCTTTCTAACATTCTTTTTTAAAAGGGTTGCCTCAATATTTCCTGTATTTTTAAATAACCTAATGCCTAAAAAAATCAATTTGGGTAAAATGAACTTTTGATTTAAAATGTAAAAACAATTGATGTTGAGTGTAAATACTCCACAGAATCATAAAAGGAGATGATAACCATTTTATATTAAAAACAGGTAATTCACAAAACGTTTATAGAATACTAAATTATCCACATACTTATTTCTCATTGGATTGAAGACATAATTAAGTTCCCTGTTATTTACCAGTAAATTAGCGTAATTATTAGTCATGGGTGCACCCAGGGCAACTCCCTTGCACTGCTTATAAAGTTTCTCTTGAAAAAAAAAATATTATTGTTTAATACCAACTCTGCTAATGCACAAATAGCTTCAGTTTCTGATCTGCATCTTAATGGGCAAATATCATTAGAAATGCTTGAATATTTTCATGTTATTCCACCTAGGATCTTGTTTATTTATGGGATCCCAAAATACATAGAAATGCTTGAATAGTTTCATGTTACTACACCTAGGATCCCATTTATTTTATGGGATCCCCAAAATACATAAATCTATTATTACACCTCCTTTAAGACCTATTGTGTCAGCCAATGGCTGGATTACAGAACCTATATCCAAATTTTTAGAATCTAAACTTAAGGTAGCCCTCCATTTTTTTAAAACTATTATCAAGGACACTTTGCAGTTCTTGGATAATCTGTACACACAGTCTAGCACTAATAATGCTGCTGACAGTTATTTTGTAATGCTAGATGTAGATGCCTTATTCACATACATACCTAATGAAGTAGGTATAGAATACCTTCAAAAATTTATTACAACTTATAAAATTTTCTCAGCATTAGAAACTGAAGCTATTTGTGCATTAGCAGAGTTGGTATTAAACAATATATTCTTATTTCATGAAAAACTTTACAAGCAGTGCAAGGGAGTTGCCCTGGGTACACCCATGGCAAATAGGTATGCTAATTTAGTGGTAAATAACTGTGAACTTAATTATGTCTTCAATCCAATGAGAGAAAAGTATTTGAGTAATGTAGTATTCTATAAACGTTTCGTGGATGACCTATTTTTGATATGAAATGGTTTGGTTTTCTTGTTTCCTTTTATGATTTTGTGGAGTATTTACACCGAATATTAGATTTTTTTATATTTTAAATTGATTTATTTTACACAAATTAATTTTTTAGACATTAGGTTATTTAAAAATACAGGAAATATTGAGATAACCCTTTTAAAAAGAACGTTAGAAAGAACACATCCCTTCACAAACAAAGTATGCATCCCTCTTATATTTTTAATAATATAATTAAAAAAAATCAACTTACTCATTTGGCTAAATTAAAACACAAATAAGGAGAAAATGAATAAACTAACTCTGTGGGTAGTTATTTTTGGATAGGGGTTACAGAGAAACTGAAGTAAAAAAATTAACCACACAAGTACAGAAAGATAATGAAGAACGTTTATATTCTATATTTTCAGAGAAGCACCTTTCAAATATAACGGGGGTAAAAAAAACAAATAGAAATGATAATATGGTTAAACTCAGATGTGTTCTTCCATATGATGGTAATACACATAGAATACAAGATATTATTAAGAAACATTTTTTTTATGTTAAATTATATTCCTGCTTTCAAGGACATTACTGTGGAAAATCTAATGTTTGGATTAAAAAAAAACTCTACCAATCTTAAAGAAATGTTATGTTGTAAGGAACAGGAGACATATATCAATAAAGTATCAATACAGAAGGCAGACACTCAAAAATGCAGAAACTGCCAGTTCTATATATATATTTATACCAAATTGTCTTTTGAACATCCAATAGCACAAAACCATTCTATCTTAGGACCCATGGGACTTGTTACACTAAGAATATCATATACATATCTAAATGCACATAATGTAAGGCGTTCTATATAAAACAAATAGAAAATTAAAAGAAAGGGTATGTGAACACCTTTCGGGCATATGAAGGCAAGTAGACACTAATGCACTCTATCGACATATAAGGGATGTGGATATTTCTCATGATTTTAGATTCTTCATCTTACAAAATATACACGAAAATAGAAGAGGGGGTGATCTTAGTAATCATACTGAGGTTTTAGAGAATAAATGGATTTTTCGGTTTAAAGAACATCAACCCCCAGGTCTCAATGATAGCATTAGTATCAAACCTAATCAGAAGGAAATACATAATAAAATTTAATGATTTATTTTATTCTATTTTATACTTCTTTATGTGTATCTTATTTTGCTGTATTAATGTTTTAAATAATTTTTATTTTTTCTGTGCTATCAACCTTTTCAAAATAAAATTTAATATTATTGACAGATTGATGCCTATTATGTTTTAAGATCACATGATTTTAGTTATACTATAAAGGTGATGCTTAACTGATGGTCTCACTATTTGCCTGTGGAAGCCTGGAAGGTGAAAGTTTGATTTACTAGCAATGTGAAATAAAGCAGATTTTGTTACATCTCGAGTGTTGTGCTGTTTTATACTTTTTCTTTTTGTTTAAAAGTCACTTATCAACAAAGGATTCTTCAGTGCCCCTGAAAGTAGATACATGTGCCTCGTAGACTTACTCAGTTAACAAGTTAATAAAATAAAAAAATCTTTGAAGGAAAATAGGTTACGTAGTTATCCTTTCTCTGCAGTCAGTTATAATGGATGCCATGTTATACTACCTAACAAAAGGACCATTTATGCAGGCCATCTTTTGACTAGAATCTCTCCTCTGAAGTGGTATTCCAAATTTCTTTTTATGTTACCTCATCTACTTTGTGTCTTTAGATCACAGAAACTCTAGCACTAACACTGTTTACTCAGGTAAAAATATGAAAGATTTAAATGGGTTTGGCATAGTGATTCATTCTTTTGCAAGCTTGGACTTGCTGCTTGTTACACGTTTGTCTCATAAGTCTTATTTACAGAGTTCTTTCATTGAGTTAGCTATGGAAAACTATCCAATGTCCATTACTTGGATGAACAGCGAGACTGTGTGACAACCTTAACACTAGAGTGAGTTTTAGTTTCATTATGGCCTCTAGTACTTTTAGTGTTTCAGATGCAGTGGCCAGAACTGCAGCTCCATAAACATGACTCCACAGGATAGTATGGGTCAAGGCTGTGGTCTTGTAAACTGGGAGTCTTGAGTTCAAATCTCATCAAGGCCTCTGCTAGTGCTTTATTTGCTCTACTTGCAGACTCACATGCACACCAAAGCAGTCTTATGAAAATAAGTAAAATGGATTCCTTTAACAGACCCTGTTATTTCAGCTTACTGCTTTTCAAAGTTAATAAACTAGATTATTGTTCCACATAAAGAAGAAATCTGCCAATAAAATAGCATTCCTATTCATTCCTATTCTTTGTGAGGCAACCAAGATGATGCCAGGACAAACAGCTCAACCTCACTTCAAGACTGCTATAGTAGGAAAAGCATTCACTATTGTGCAGCTTCCAACTAAAATCAGATCTTTGAACCTTTTACCAAATTAAAATATCTCCCCGAGAGCACCTAACTAAGGAAGCCAAATGTGCTTACTTTAGAGGCAAAGGCTAATATCCCATTATACAAAACTGTACAACCAATCCAATATAAACAGCCAAGGACACATTTTATGACTTTTGTTTTTCTGTGCATCATGCAGTTATCGTGGTTTGTATGTAACTGGCATTTATCTAGATTTACTCACTGTTAAAGAGTATGTGTGTGCATAATATTTATTTATTGAGATTTGTTTACCAGAAAAGTCCACTGGGCCAAGCAGAGACCACTTTCAGTGGAGGTCCATGGAGAAAAGCTCCACATGAAACGCAGATAGGATATGTAGTACATCACAAGGCATACATTTTGAGTATATACAGCACAAATGGAAGAAAAACATTCTTAAAACAGTAGTACATTTAGAATATATACAAACACTTGATACATACTTAAACTAATTACAATGTAGTACAAAGATAGTTGACGTAATAGTTTGGGTGAATATAAAAAGCTTATGTTCACACACTTGATAGACACATAAAATTACAAGGTAGTACAACTATGGCTGACATAGTAGTTTGGGTGAATATGCTGGTTATGTTGAGTATAAAGTATTGTTTCACACTCATGGTTAAGCTACATGTAGAACTGTGTTGTTTAATCTCTATATCACCTGACAAGCCCATTTACCTGGTCAACAAGTAGAAATAAATAAATAAATAAATGTCCTTATTTTAAGAGAACATGAGACAGGCTATTTTGAATGTCACATTTAGGGGTAACATGGCCTTTGTAAATGTCTTGGGAGATCACAGTGGATCTTCAAAAGTATAAGATTCTGTACGCTCTGTAGATTCCCTTTCTTCCTTTTTTGAACCCTTCCATTCATTAAGGAAACGCTAAGCAGCAACACAACAAAGATAACTCTCAGAACACTAGGCCGCTGTGGCATCCATCTTATGGTCCTGTGAAGTCTTTGAAAAGGACTTTGCCCCCATCTGAGCCTCAGTAGGTATGACTGTCCTCCTACATTAAGTTCATAGGTGTTTACTAAGCTTATGACTACAAAGGCCTTTAAGCCTAGCCATGCATCCCAAATCTCTGACAAGTTCTGGAACCTTTGATAAGTGTAAGCAGGGGCTTAGGAGGTGAAACATTTACAAGCAGAGGCCTGGGAGATGAACAATTTGCAGGCAGCTTGTGTGCATTAGAGACATAGATGCCAAACCATGGATGCATTTTGTATTCCCCATCCAGTTGTCCAAGTTACACTTGAATTGGTTTAGGGAGGAAGTCTGCTTCACATGGATGGGCAGCCTGTTTCAGGGAAGGGTAGTCTCTGGGATGCATACCTGTCTCTCCAGCAGGTCCTATTTATATCACAGTCAAGGTTTAAGTGTTTAGAGTGGGTAATTCTGGTGCTGTTTGTTTTGCAGTTATGCAGG
Organism: Protopterus annectens; assembly: GCF_019279795.1. NCBI lineage: Eukaryota > Metazoa > Chordata > Ceratodontiformes > Protopteridae > Protopterus > Protopterus annectens. The sequence goes on from NC_056744.1 coordinate 1,149,235,401, forward strand.
AGGTCCATCAGAGTGAGGTCTGACAATGTCTTGTATGCCAGACATAGATCTCCCCTTAACAACTTGTAGTAGACAGAATACAGGCATAGGGCCTTGAGGCAGTCTGCACAGGACATGTTACTCAAACTCTGTATTCTTTTAGTGAGGGACCTCTGTAGATGTTCCACTTGTTGAATATGCCTTGCTAGGTACAAACTAAAGGGAGCATTGTACTCTGTGACAGGTCTGATGAATGCTGAATACAGTGGAACAATGGCTTCCTTGGACCTAGATGTTATACCTTTTGTTTAGATGTTGCACAACATACAATGATTTACTCACTAGTGTAGACACATGATGGACAAAGGCTAGATTACTGTCTATGTGTGTCTCCAAGTTCATGACTACTGGGTCAATTGTTAGGTGGGTGTTGTCAATGTGATTGTTGCCAGGGGTTGAAGACTTCCTGAATTATACTATTTTGCATTTCTTGGTATTTAGTTTTACTCCATGGCTCTGGCACTAGTCATTTGTCTGTATCAGCCCTTCCTGGAGAACATTTCTATTGGTGAGTGATTTGATGACAGCTCCTAATTTGCAATCATCTGCAAATTTAGTCAGACAGAGGCCACTGACATTGGCTTTGACTTCAGAGAAGTTAAATGCTGAAAAGGAGTGGTCCCAGGACCGATCCATGAGACACTCTGCTTGTGACTGGCCTCTTTGTAGATGTGGGCTCCTCAGTTCTAACTTCCTGGGTCCTATCTGTGAGCCAGCTGGCTATCCACTGAGTTACATAAGGTTTTGTACCGAACCTCTTAAGTTTGTCAACAATGCCCAAGTGGGGGATTATTTCAAATGCCTTGGCCAAGTCAAGATAGGCAGTGTGATCCAATGTGTCCATTGCTTTGGTTACCTTCTCAAGGAAGTCCACCAGGTTGAGTAGGCATGACCTGCCTTTGATGAAACCAAATTGAGTTGGGTCCAGTGTCTGAAGGTTTCCTATGTCAATATTGATCATTTCCATGATAATTCTTTCCATGGCTTTGCATATGAGACTGAGACTTATGGGTCTCTAGTTTCCAGGTTCTGTAAATATACAGAAGGATAACTGTTGCTATTCTGCATTCATGAGGCACGAAGCCTGTTTGGAGGCTACAGTTAAACAGCAGTTCCAGAGGGCCTGATAAATCATGTTTCATGCTATTTACAAGGCATCCTCGGATATTATCTGGGCCCATTGATGCAGTGATCTTGGCCATAAAGAGAGCATTAAGGACCTGTTCTACACTGATATCAGGGGGAATTCTATTTGATGGTATTTCCTGAGGGAAGGTTGATTGGAAGAGAGGGTAAAGTTGGAGCTGAATTTGTCGGCTAGTAGGTTTGCTATATTTTCTTGCTCAGGATAGGTGACTCCACCAACAATGAGCTCTGCACACAACTGTGTATTGCCTTTGAGGTTGAGGGCATAGCTAAAGAATTCTTTATGGCTGTCCTTGGCCTGGAAGGCCAAATTTACCTCAAATTTGACTTTAGTAGACTTTCTTTGTCCTCTAAGCTTGCTGTGATGGAGGATTTCATCTCAACCTGCAGAGCCATAATGAAGGACAGATGGTTACTGGATAGTATAGAAAGAAGTCATATCACACTTTATAGATGCATGAGTTGCTGCTTTTACTCCCCCTTTGGAAGATCAGTTTGAATCTATGGAGCTGTTTATACAGTCATCAGTTTTTTCAGTTATTTTTCCCTGCTCCTCAAGCAGTGTGTGTGTGTTCGTGTGTGTGTGTGTGTGTGTGTGTGTGTGTGTGTGTGTGTGTGTGTGTGTGTGTGTGTGTGTATGTGTATGTAGGGGGCTACTATGCATTGTGAATCTACCAGTTTTTATTCTTTACATCTGTTGTATGAACTTTCTTAAGATTGTTTTAAGACCCTGATGTTGCTGATCAAGAGGGAATTTTGCATGCCTATAGCAGATATGGTAGGTGCCATTTAGAATGTCAGTGTTGGGGGGTAATACATTGCTCCAGTTGGACAGTGCTTTCAGTGCCGTGTGCTGTAATGTAGCCTTTCACCTACTACAGAGGGCTTTAAGGGCTCTCCTACCCTATAAGGTTTTTGATGTCTGCTTGAATAACTCCTCTAGATGTATATCACATTACCCCTTCTTTTTCCTGCCTCTCATTTATCCCCATCATACTGTACTGATTAGAATGCTTTTGAATTTTGAACTTAAATGTTTTTATGTTTTTACTCTGTACAATCTTTTGTATTCTTATATTTTTGTATTTTTATATTTTTATATTTTTATAGTTCTTTTGGCCCAATGGACTATCCTGGTAAACCAACTGCAAATAAATAAATAATAAATAAATAACATGATGTTTGCCATGACAGTTGTGACTCTACCACAAAACAGCTTTGTGTTTCTCTACCTAGGCAAATGGTTGTTCATAGTGTCTGCCTAGCATATTGTGATGAAGACACTAGCTTGGGGGTTGCCTTGGCTGTCTGTGGTCATTTAGTATTCTTTTTACTAGGGAAAACTCTCTACTTTCAGCACAGTGATAATTGACTCCATTATAAGCTGCATCTTTCTGTCTTCAGAAAGAGACTTGAAAATCAGGGACTATGTCTTCTGGCTTGCATCAAAGGAATTAATTTAGGCCCATCTTCTGTTGCTTATGTCAGTGACAGAGATCACTGGTGCCACTTAAAATTTGCATTCTGCAGTAGGGGGTTCTCAGCCACTGGCTTTAGAGTGGTCATTTCTTCTCAATTTTTTCCTTTGGTTCATAATCTTGCCCTCTTCCCCTTAATTAGAGAAGACCTTGCCTGAATGATAAAGCCATTCATTTGAGTATGAATAACTGAACAGTGATTTTTTTTTCTCCAAACACCTTTATTAAATTTTGACATATGACAAAGGCAATCTTGCATTTATATAAATGAAAAACATACAAAATTATACCACTTTAGTTGCAAACAGTTTACATTACAGACACCATTGAAACAACTGTAGTCACAAACACTTCATCCAGTCATTGTCAGTTAAGTATTATATGACTCATTCAAATCCTGCCTCTTAAGCCTCGTTCCTGCTCTGCATATATTTTCCCCACAATTCCCATTTTTTCCTATGTAGTTTGCTCCTTCACTTTTCTAAAGATCCCAATTACAGTTATTTTATCTGTGTTACTGTATTCACTACGTTTAGTAAAGTTAGCCTAGACTTTGATTTCCATTTTCCAGTAATTGCTTTTTTGGCAGCCACCATAATTAGACTCAGCAAAGCTTTACTCTGTCTAGGCAATTCTGAGTCTGTAGCATAACTCAAAAAATCATCTCACTAGTCAGTCCAGTCTGCTCACCTAGCATCTCTGACAGAGAATCCCTAAAGTCTTCCAGCTCATTACACTCCCAAAAAATAACTCAACAGTGCTTTGGTATAACTTACACCCTTTTCTTACTTTAACAAACTTGCCACTTGATGTAATAAGTAAGAAATAGACAGGGTATAAACCATTCTATGGAGGATGGAGGGCTTTGCCTTCCATAAAAAACATCACATTTTTAGTTTCATTCAAGTGCTTTTTGGTTAGTCCCAACCAAACAGACTTTAGTTGAACAGTCATCGATCAGTCAAGTGATATTTCCTGGATCGATAGGTCTTTACCCATAGCCTGTAGATTGAATGTCTCTATTTCTCTGTCCCTGACAATATCCCTAGTGTTAGTTGGTTTCTTTGCTCCTGGTAAGTTTACAGAGGACGATGCTTCAACTGACAGAGTTCACTTACCCATTAATGCAACTCATAATTCACCCTTTACCATAACGGATCACTGCTGGTATAGTTTCTGTCTGTACTCTAGAAATGATTCAAAGTTTTGAGGACTTTTTGTTTTTATCCAAAGTTGGATGAACAAGAGGTTAGTATATTTAATTATAGGGAGGGGACTTGCCCCCTGCAAAAAACACTTTTGTTTACCTTTTTTCACATCTGGTTGAAGCTTTGCCCATTTAATTTTGTCTGATTGAACTTTGACCATTTTGGTTTCAACAGACATACCATATCACCCACATCCCTAAAGGAGTGGAATGGCTTTTTCAAGACTTTACATGTCCAGAGCCACTAAAGTCCATTGGAAAGGGGGAAGGACACATTACAGAAACAGCAACACTATGTGTAAGAATGAAAAAAAAAACTACTGGTTCTCAAACAAGATTGCTCTGAAGGTAAGGAGAGGAACATAAACCTTTAGAAGAACTGTGAAGAAGTACAGGAGTAGGCAAAGAGGAAAGTATACCAATTAAAGAAGAAGGAAACCGGGTATTCAGGAAGGAACCTCTCTGCACCATACTCTGAAAGCCCCCAAAAATATTCAGGTGTCAAGGATCAAACTGAGTGACACTTTCTAAATTAGTGGTACTAATATTTAAAAAGTTGCTAAAATAAATTTAAGTGAAATCCGGACATCTAAATAGCATGACATTTAAATATAAATAACACACAACTATTTCTGCTTCCAGTAGTAATCCAAGTATCTGGTATGTGAATTAGGACCCACTGCCTTCAGCACCAGAGAAGAGTTTGCTACCTGTTGAGCTATGGACACTGCAGATATTTTGTGAATGTGAGGTACTATTCAGAAACACATGCTTAAAAAACAGAGTGTGACAAAAATGATGGAAAATATAAGCACATTATCAAAGAGGCAGTGTAAAATCTATACACTTTAACTATATTGCAAAGATCTACCACACAAGTTAATTTATTTTACTTCAGAAAAAGGGAAATGTAAGATGTGAGTCCTGTTTCTTTAAATTATTTTTGCCACTGGTATGTTTTGTGGTTTTCTGTGTACGAGACAGCTTCAAAAATCGTGTGTGACAAGAGGGATTCATAAAATTGTGTAAAGCCTGAAAATAGGGACAACCTCCAAAAATAGGGCCATTTTGTGCAGAGATGAGTCAGATCTAAAACAGGGACATTCCTCCAAAATAGGGACAGTTAAGAGGTTCAGATTAAAAAAAAGAAGCCAATGCCATTTGTGAATATATTTGTTATTCAGTTAATCTAACAAAACAGACTCTAGATACCACTTATTTCCACATTAGTCTGGAAATTAATAGAGAGTTAATTGTTAATAAATAATTAGCCAGAATAAAATACATAAGAGTTGTTTTTGTTACCTGTCAGTAGCATGCCATACTAAACTAAAATAGTAACCCATACTTAACAGTTAGATAAATCTGGATGGCAAGAAATACTATGTTTGGTTCAGTAGCTTTTTCCGCAAAATTGCACAGAGAGTTCACACTGTGACATACGTGCTGCTTTTTATTTCTGTTTTTCATATAACAAACAGTGGTGCAGTTAGTTGGTAAATTGAATTTGATTTTGCACCACCCCATTCTTTCTGTTACTGGTACTTTATGCTACCCTTTAAAGACACAGATGAACGGGGGAATATGGCAACAGCTGCCCTAAATATTACCTGAGGTTCATGTTATCCGTTTTTCTGTATGTTTATACCGAGGTATTTCTGTAACCTTACCTTCTGCCTGCAGTCAACCATGAAGAGCCAATCACCAGCTGCAAGCTGGGTCATTTATTTATTTATATTTATTGACATTAATTTAATGGGGAAATTCTACTAGGTATAGTTGCCTAGAAACTCATTGAAAGTTAAATAAGATTAACGTATGCATTGAAAAATAAGTATTATATAGATATATACAAAATAGCAATGTCCTCCCCACGGTTTGTTGGGCATTCGAAAGACATGCGTAAATGGACGTGCCTTCGTTGAAGGTTGGATGTTGAGCTGGCACCTCGGCATTCGTGAAAATCTACTGCCAATCATTAGTGGACTGGAGTTCCACTGTGGCGACCCCTAACCGGGAAAAGCCGAAAGACAAACAACGACATACAAAATAGCAATAAGGTATGTGTGCATTATGAAGCTGACCTTTGGTAAGAGGAGTACAATCATTACAGTAGGCTGGAGATTCACATAGATTAAATTCAGATGTAAAAAGCTTAGCATGAATATGGACAGATTATAATTACAGTTAGCATCAGATGTCAGACTGAAGTACAGTAGCATGAAGAAAGATCAAATATTTGTAAATACAAAACAGAATGTCATGCTAAAATATTGTTTTGTGAAGAATTCATTCATATATTTAATTCTTCATTTGTTGTCTGGCATTAGGTTAGAGCCACCACTTAAGGTCTGAGTATACCACAAAAACTGTTAGATTAGCTTTTGCATTATATTTCATATTACTTGTTAAGAAAGTCCTGAGAAACATAAAATAAAATTTGCCTGCACTTCAGAAATCCAGTATAGCCAGCGAGGTATAGCCATGTGATTTATTCACAGTAACAGTAGATAACTGACTCCCATTTATATCTCCTTGTTAATTTTTATCTTTTGTGTGCTAGTTTTTAAAGGAGGATAGTCTTCCGTTTAGCACTAGTAAATATTCCTCTTCTCCCTGACTGGTTGATGCATTTTCTGGAAATTGTTCTGAGAAAGGACTACATTTTGAAATACAAGGGGCAATGGTGGGAATGTAGGCCATTGACTTTATAATAGTGATGCTGATTGCTGTCCTGTAGGTGTTTTAGCTTTTTTTTTAAATGTCATCTAGACAGTTCCACTTCTAAGAGGCTTGGGTAGATTATCCTAATTAGTGGGACTAGAGTCACTTAACTAAATTAGCATGTCTGTTGTCAGGTTTGCATAATGGGGAGGAGGGAGAAAAAGCCTAAGTCTGACTGTGATTACTGTAATGCACCAATTGGCTCATTTGGCTCATCTGCAGTTACTAGGCATCTGTTCCTGGCAGAGACGGATCATAGTCAAATAGGGCCCTAGGCAGGTTAATGGAACAGGCCCCTATGCAACCATTCCAGTATCGCATTACTTGTCTGTCTCTTCCCGATTACCATAAACACTGTTTAAACTTGTCATTGTGCTTATTATTTTCTTTACTTTTCAGGTGCTTACAGAGGTTTGATGTAAAACCCTTATTTCAAATGTTATAGCACAAACACTGATTGACGGCTTATTTCTAAAGAAAACAAAACAGTGCCACATTGAAAGCAGCTTATAGAATTAGCAACGGTACGCATCTCTTCCCTTGAAACTCACATTCATTGAAAATGCATCTGGCAATTATAGCTATATTGTTGACTACATACTTCTCAGATGTCAGTGTCAAAAAATTAATAAGAATGGTGACCAAAGACACATATTTCAAATGTGTTTCAGACAAACACAGTAGCCAAAGTATTCCAGGTTAATTCACACAGACACACACACACACACACACACACACACACACACACACACACACACACACACACACACACACACACACGTTCTGCAAAACCAGATTATTGACTGTTTAAAAATACTTTCATCCACAGAGAACCCTCACTTTCCCATCCCCCACCAGCAGTTATAGCCACTGTTGACTGTGTACACCCATTTTTGTTATGAAGAAGTAAATTTGGTGTACTTTATTGGTCGCCTTAGAAGAACGACATGAAACTGGTATGTACTGATCAGGTCTATATTAGGAAGTTGAATGCTGAAAAGAGCGAACGCTCTTACATCGAACCCTAATAACCAAAACCAGAGAATGTCGAATGGCCGTAACAGTGATTTTTCCCAGGGAATAAAAATCGCTGTTCTGTATGTTCGATATTGTGTGGTTTTGGTCTTTAGGTGTTACTGTAAGAGCGTTCGCTCTTTTCAACATTTGACTTCCTAATATAGACCCATACTGATCACTATCATCATACCAGAAGATCCAGTCATGTGTAGTACATTTTAAATAGAATGGTATTCATAACAGCATAAGAAATATTAACAACATATAATAAGTTAATTTGCACAATCTGTGCAGAATTAAAAGTCATCTGAATAATTCCACATTAAAGAGAAGTATTACTAAATCAGTGGTTGTAGCTGGCAAACAGTTTTGCATTAAATTGCTTCATCTACAAATGCAGTGCCTGCTCCCCTTGAAGAATAAATTGCCTATGTTGCATTAAAATAGTGTGCTGGTGATATTGCCTTAAGATTTCCTAAATTAGACCAGCTATGCAATAGGAAATGTCTGGCAAATGACAATAGCTTCATAGTTGCTAGGCATGCAGTCTGGAGATCATTACGGAGCTTCGGGCAAACTCCCAATTTCTTCATAGCATTGTCTGGTTAAGTGACTTGCACAGTGTCACACAGAGGGTAAATGAAGGAGGAAAGAATCAAACCCTACACCCTTGCAACATGAAAGAAGCTCATTAACAAGTCAAAGCTTTAGTCCTTTGTGCTAACTGCCAGACTAATAGTTTTTTAACTAAATGCAGAAATATTTTACAATCCGATCTTGTAGAGAAGTCTGTACCACAATAATATGCAACAAGAACTACATAAGGGGGCAGAGTTCAAAAACGTTACTCTCAGTATAAGTATGCCTGGATTCCAAAAGACCTGTTTTCAGTGTAATTGACTTATGTCTATGCAAGGTCTATGTATAAGCAGGCTTACTACAGGGGCCAAATTCCAAAACAACTGCACTCACTCTACGTGGTCACTTACACTGAGAGCAAGTGTGATGTCCCCACTCTAGGTCAGTAATCAAGGAGCCTGAATCCTCACCACTGACACTGGTGAGGGACGATCACTTGGAACAAAGATAAATACACACACCATTTCCAGATGCTGCTCTCTGCATCAAACACAATTTCCCTTAAGAGCACACAGGGAACATACTCAGTTCAAGGTCTGGGTTTCTCTCTCACCAGGCACCCAGTAAGACTCCCCACTGGCACAGCTGTAGATTTCAGTCCTCAGCCGAGTGTCCAAGCCAAGTCCTCTAAGACCCTCTCTGTGAAACCAGTGCTCAGTGTCACTGCTCCAAATAGCTGACTGACACACACACTCTTTGAGATTTGATTTGCGCACGCACATACACACACCTGGGAAAGGCTGACACAAATTTACTTGCTCTGTTACCCTTTGCCCAGACTATAAGGTAGTTACTGCCACCAGACACTCCAAATCCAGCTACTCTAAGGCTCTTACAAGGGTACCCAATTATACTGAGTGAAATTAATATTAATACAAATGATAGTGTTTGACCAATGCAGTAAGGCTCTCAGGAGTGGCCACAGTGTCACCAAATAAATATAAGTACTCTCAAAGGTTAAAATATTCTCTAAAAGACTCACGAGAATGAAAGGTTTAAATGTATTTAATAATAAATAATAAAAGAACATGAAAGTACTAAATATCTATTCACAGTAAACTCCAGAGTTTCAATCACAGGACATATTAAAATAACACAGATTCACATAGATACAGAAAAATAGTACTTAACTAATCTCCTCATATTTTTCTGACTGATCTAAAGAATTACTATTCCCCAGTTAATTAACTAAAGCAAGACAAGATGAAGTGGATGAGAGATCCTTCTTTGTCAGGTTACAAAAACAGACTGCTTTGAGACCTCTGTCTTGTCTAGTATTAAAACATCATTTTAGTCCTGGATTACAGAACGACAACACACACATCTGGTTATCTGACTTCTGGTTCTCATATCACCCCCTTTACTAGCAACTCAAATAGAATCTAGCACATATGTGTCAATAATACACACACACAGAGAGCTTTGCTAAGATCTGTTGCAGCCTCTGGAAGTCGTAAAACAATTTCATACTTTCACACTTCCAGAGTAGCAATACAGACATTTTGTCTCTGGCTAAATTGAGACCTGTGAGGTACAATCTTTATAGCTTATACCAAGTAATTTAACTTCAAACTATTTTCCAAAGGTAGCTGGGCTGAGATTACCCACTTCTGTTCCAGTATCCTCTGTTACAATGTATTCATTTCAGTAGTTACCATACAGTCTGACATATAGGTATACTTCTTTTTCTGTCCAGCAAGACCCACTGTTGGTACATTTTTTAGCACAAGCAACTTTACAAATACATTTTTATTTTTAACAGAAGCACCTGTACAAATCAATTTGATATACAATTGAAATATAATTCTTTGCACAACTCCAGCTAGCTGTGCATATGTTACATATCCACTGCCCTACTTCTCCTGGAATAGCTGTCAATACCTCACATTGTCATAGCAAGTCTTTTGGAATCATGGCCAAGGGATGCTGAAGATCAGGCAGTTGTGATCATCACTTTAATGCAGATTATATGATCTAACATATGTAAAATCCTATGCATTTGCTGGAGGATTTAAAGAAGGTACTGCAAAAATATATTACTGAAAATAAACATTTTTAGAGTATTTTACACAATCAAGGCCTGTAACTGTATTAATTCATTATTTAGTGCAATGAATAAAGCAAAACGATTGCAGACAATATACATGCTGTACCAGTAGTTTTTGTTCAACAACCCACAAGTCATGCACAATTCAGAAATATTACTGCATATAGCATAGTGTTTTATTTTTTTATGGGAGGGGGGTACTTGCTTGCAAGACACCAACACCTCATACTTGCATCAGTATGCATTTTGTATACCAGATGAAACTGGGTCTGGCAGTTGGATTAAGTCTGTCATCCCTCCTACACCTAAGGTACAATGTCTGACTCTAACAAGTCACATAACTAAGTAGGGAATTTCACATGCACACCTGCTGGTTGCA